>NC_083423.1:62200996-62342579 GCF_020745735.1 Hemiscyllium ocellatum | reverse complement strand
TAAAACACACTGTTCTCAACTTCATTGATTCGTTTTCGCCTGCAAAGTGTACATCTACATATCTTCCCCACAAAACCAATCCTGTCCAGTTACCACCATTACGACATCCCAATCTCCTCCTCAGCCTCAGTTCAATTCCTGAATTAAACACCGTTTGTGCCTTTGTTAATTCCAGATACATCTGCGTCAACTCCATTCTTACCACGTGCCCATTGCAAAATGATTGCACTTGAGATGTTAACTTGTTCTCTGCACAAAATCTGAAAGATGGGCAGGACAGTGTACGGTGGGTCACGTCATTGGCTAGTATTCCAGAACCACAGAATGATAATCTGTTGATATCGACTTGCCTTATGCCCATTAGAGAAGGCAGTGAGTCATCCTTCTCTGGTCAAGTCTCTGTTTAACTGCAAACCCACGGCAATTTGTTTTACTATTTATTGTCCTGTGGAGCAGCTGGCACAGCCTCTCAGTTCTAGATCGGCATAACATGCTGGCCTGACCATGGCTGCACACATCCCGTGAGGGCAGAACAACGGAAAGGTAGCTCCCTTCCTCTGCCTGCATCCTATATTCCAACGGCTCATTTCCATTCAGGTAGGTAGCCATTCACCGTTTTAGATGTATCCTTTGTGATTGAGTCTCTCCCAAGAGTGAGGTCCATCTCCATGGGCACCTCTGGTGCTGGCTTTATTGATGCTGACCTATAGATGTGAGGTTGTTTTTAAATTCTGCATCAGTGTGGCAGCGCATGGAAATGAATTGTTTCCTGTGTCACACAAAAGAATTGGAGCCAACTAAGTGAGGGAAAGGAATTATTGTGATCAAACCTGAGAGTGTTATTGAGTAGTATTTGGGGTATTATGGACAGATTTTCTTTCCATTATAAGGAGTGATCTCCTTCCCACAGAGAGAGTGAAGAGGAGTTCCACCAGAATAATCCCTGGATAATGGCACCATGAGGAGTGAGTGAAGGTTGATCTAGCGCTGTGAGAGAATAAGAGGTGATTGCATTGAACCCTGAGAGGGATGGACAATCACTCCTTATATTCGAAACAGTCAATGTGATAAATTCCATGACTGCTATTTCACTCAGGATGCATCATTCGGGATAGTTTAAGTGCCGGGTGGACGTTCCGCCCACCCACCCCAACCCCTACTCCCAATTGAGAGAGATTTAGAGATCTAAATTTTGAAATAAACTCTCCCCACATTAATACAGTGCAGTTGGTGTATGATCCTGCACTGAATGTCAGATTATCCACCACCCCGACAGCAGCCACAATACCTTCATTCTAAAACAGTTAACTATCCACAACATCTTCTGACCTTCATGAAGAACATGAATCTATCTTCTCAGAGATGCAAGGTCCTTCCTTAAGGTTTAGACCAGAAGACTATAAGGCATTGGAGCATAAATTAGGACAGTTAGCCCATCGGTCTGCTCCGTCATTCAATCATCGCTGATAGGTTTCTCAAACCCATTCTCCGACCTTCTCCCCATAACCCTTCATCCCCTCGATAATCAAAAACGATCTATCTCCGAGTCAAATATATTCAATGGCCTGACCCCACAGCTTTAAATTTCAAAGAGTCACCATTCTATGGTTAAATAAATTTCTCCTTATCACTGTTCTGAAAAGTATTCCCTTTCATCTAAGGCTGTGCCCGCGGTTTCTAATCCAATGGAAACATCTTATCAACACACACTCTCTCCAGGTCAGTCAGTATCCTGTCTATATCAATTACATTCCCTCTCATCCTTTCAAACTTCATCAAGTATAGACCCAGAGTACTCAGACATTCATCATGCAATCAGCTTTTCATTCCTATGACCATTCTCTTGAAAATCTTCTGAACACGCTCCAGGACCAGTACATCCTTCCTGAGGTATGGAGCTCAAAAATGATCACAATACTCCAAATGAGGTCTGCCCAGAGCCGTATACAGTCAGTTCTTATATTCATTTTTTCTCGTAGTAAATGCTCCCAATCATAATTGCAAATACTCTCCTAAATGCTGCCTCAACCTGCAAGCTGACCTTGAGAGAACTCTGCACTAGAACTCCAAAGTCTCTTTGCACTTCAGATTTCTGAATTTTCTCGCCATTTGGAATATAGACCATGCCTCTATTCTTCATGCCAAACTGCATGACCTCACACTTTCCAACGTTGGAGTGCATCTGACGATCTCTTTACCTGTCCAAATCCTCGTTCAGCCTCTCCGCTTCCTCAATACGACCTGTCCATCTGTCTATCTTTGTAGTCTGCAAACCTAGCCAGAGTGCCCTCAATTCCCTCATCTGGATTCGTTAATGTAACAAGTAAAAAGTTATGATTCCAACACTGAGCATTCTGGATCACCACTTGTCACGGCTGCCATCCTGAGAAGTACTCTTTTATCCCCACTCTCTGCTTTCTGCTAGACAGACAAGCTTCTATCCATGCCACTACCTTGCCTCTAACACCACGGACCCTTATCATACTCAGTAATCTCCTGTGTGACACCTTGTCATAGGCCTTCTTGAATTCCAGGTGGATGACATCCATTGGCTGTGCTTGGTCGAGCTGCTCATTTCCTCTTCAAAGATTTCCAATAGATTTGTCAGGCATTAACTTGCCTTGATGAAATCATGCCTACTTTGCCCTATTTTACCAAACACTTTCAACTATTCAGAAATCTCATCCTACACAATGGATTCCAGGATCTTACCCATGACAAAGGATGAACAATTCATGGTGGGTCTTTTTTTGTCTTTTTCCTTACTCCTTTGTTAAAAAGGGTGAGAAGGTTTCCAGTGCTCTGGGATCGTTCCTTACTCTAATGATTCCTGAAAGATAACCACGATTGCCTCCACTCCCTCTTCAGCTATCTCCCTTATAATAGTGGGATGTAGTCCATCTGGTCAAGTTTATTTAACCACCTTCGGACCATTACATTTTTTTTCTAGCATGTTCTCCATGGTGGGGCCATCATACTCAGCTCTGGCTCCTCAATCTCTTGAATGTTTAAGTTATTACTCGTGCCTTCCATCACAAAAGCTGATGCAAAGTAATTATTCAGTTCCTTGACCATCTCGTTCCCCACTACCATCTCTCCAGTCTCATTTTCCAACAGTCCAATGTTCACTTTTGCCACTGTGTTATACTTTATATATCGAAAGAAACTGTTACAGTCTTCCATTATCTTACTGGCTAGCTTACCCCCATATTTAATAATCTCCCTCCTTATTTTATTTTGTTTGCCCTCTGTTTTGTCTTTGTAAGCTTTCCAATCCTCAGGTTTCCCACTGCACTTTGCCACATTATATCATTTCTCTTTTGCTTTTCTGCTATACCTAACTTCCCTAGTTAGCTATGGTTGTCCCATCCTCCCAATACAAGCTTCTTTTTCCTCAGGATAAATCCCTGCTGTATCCTGAATTACTCCAAAAAAACTCCTGCCATTGCTGTTGCACTGTCTTTCCTGCTGGGCCCGTCTCCCAGTCAATTCTACCCAGCTCCTTACTCAAGTCTCTGTAATTTTCTTTATTCAGCTGTAATACCGTTACTTTTGATTCTAACTTCTCCATCTGAAAGTGCAGAGTAAATTCAATCATATTATGTTCACTGTCACCTTAATCTCCCCTCACCTCGTCTGCCTGCACAAGCTGCTCCATAAAGCCATCTCATGCACCTCCCACACATTCATTTTCCTGCCAACCACAATCAATCTGAATTCCCACTCCACCTGTATAATAAAATCCCACATGATCACTGTAGCTTTGCCTTTCCTACAGATCTTTCTAGCTCCTGGTGTATCTTACACCACAGCTCCCTGTATGTGACTCCAACTGCATTATTTCACATTTTTGATACCCCAATTCTACAAAACAGATTCTACACCATCTGACCTTATTTAATTTCGTATTATTGATTATTGATTCAATTCCATTCTTAATACTCAGACAACTGTGTCTCTCTGCCCACCTACCTATCTTTTCCACAGGATGAATATCCTTGAATATTCTGCTCCCAATCCTGATCCTCTTGCACCGATGTCACTATAATGCCCACTATGTCGGACCTGCCAATTTATGGATGAGTCACAAGCTCATTTACCTTATTCCTTATACTGTATGCACAATTCAGTATTGTATTACCCGGCACTCTTCTCATTGTCATTTGTTTGTCCAGCTGTTGGTACCTACATGGACCCTGACCACTGGATCATTCCCCTCCCGCTCCAAGTTCTGCAACCCAGATGATATATCCCAAACCCGAGCACCATGTAAGCAACACAACCTTTAGAACTCTTAATCCCGATCACGGAGAACAGTATCTATACTTTTAACTGTACTATCCCCAATTATCCAGCACTGGGCAGCATGGTAACACAGCAATGCTGCCTCACAGTGCTAGGGACTTTGGTTCATTTCCAATCTCTGAACCTGGTCTGTGTGGACTTTGTGCATTCTTCCCGTGCCTGCATTGGGAGCCTTAATTCTTCTCTGTCTCCACAGTACGTCTCTGTGTTTGCTTCAGATTTCTACCATCTACAGTATTTTTGCTTTTGTTCGATTGAGAAATGCAGCAAATGTGACAGGTTTTTGTAAAAGCAGCCGTGATTCGCGGTTTCCTCTGGGTGTTAAGGAATCGTGCCCGGTCACTTGTCTAAGTGCAGTGTCCCTGGATGCCCAGTCCATCTCTCTCAGTTCCCTCAGTAGATCGGCACTACATGCAGCATTTCCTTATGCCACCCCTGGGACTCCCCACACCCCATTGCCTGGCACTCGATACTCCTTTCGTAGGACTGTGCACGCAACGACACTGGGAACTTTCTGACCCGCTGGAGATGCTGGGTTAAGACCCTATCATTGAAAGGAACAGAATAACTAGAATCCAACTGAATAACAAAGCTGAGTAAACAGGCTGAATTACATCCATCTGCTCTGACATTTTCTAATCTTCTGTTTATACTCGTCCATCTGCAAATAGATGGCACATATGTATACCTTGTCAAACAGGTTTGGTGGTGGGGATAAATATCAGATCCGGTGGTGATTGGACTGATTCAGTGGTCTCACTTTCCTGACGTCACACTTAAGTTTTTATTATCAGTTTAAAGAAAAGGCCTTGCTGGTGTTGTGCTGGAAGGATATTTTGGGCCATATTAGAATATGTCACGTGTGAGTGTGGTTAGGAATCGTAAGATAGCGCAGTTAAATACACGGTCGGGGAGGCAGCACTTCCGATATGTGGATCTTTGGGATTCCCGAGTCGGGAGGATATTCACAAAAAGGAAGGGATGAACCTGAACTGGCAGCAATTTGCGATATGTGGCTTATTGGGATTCACGGGTCAGTAGGATACACACAAGAAGGACGGGATGCACATGAACTGATAACAATCTCCGATATGTGGATCATTGGGACTCCCGGGTTGGTAGGAGATAAACAAGATGGACAGGATGGAGTTGAATTGGCAGCAATCTCCTGGCAGACAGGTTAGCTATTGTCTTTAAGAGGGTTTAAACTAGTATGTGGCGGGAAGGGTGTGTGCAACCACAGCAATAGGTCCAAAGGTACAGTGACTGAGGGGGAGTTGGGAACTAATCCCAGTACAGCTAAGACTGAAAAAACAAAACAGAGGGTACTGAACACAGTGGCCTGGCAGACTGAAGTGTGCTGATTTTAATATGAGGAATCTGTTTGTTTGAACAGATATTTCAATGTTGCTGCATATCAGAAAATACGAAGAGATAATGGTTAGTTGTCCACTGTGTCCTTCACTGGACCAGCTTGTCTCTCCAGGCACCAAAACTTGTTACTGTGGGTCAGAGAACTTCAGAATTAACACAACACAGAAGGAGGCCATTCAGCCCACCATGTGTCCATGAGCTCTCCAACCTGACAACTTGGAAATAGAGGGAATGATCGGAGCTAGACTGAGAGGGAGAGAAATAAACAGAGAGAAAGACAGTGAAGTGAGATAAATAAAGTGAAGAAAAGGAGCGACAGAGTGAATGAGAGCAATGCGTGTCAGACGAATGTGAAGTTAGATCAGGAGACAGCATGAGGAGAAATACACAGAAACTTTTTTTTAGAAACTCTCACAGACTGTAAGCCCTTTGTCTGGTGCCATACCCTGTGAGCACCATGCTGATACTGGCTGTCATCCCAGATCATTTATCACCAATAACATCCCAGAGCTGAGTAGCTGACAGCGAAACACAATCCAATAGACCAATAGACTGGTTCCAGGGAGAAGGTAAATTTATTTAAATATTCTGAGCCAACAGGAGATTGTAGCCCCTGTAGACACTGCGTGAGAGGCAGGGTGGAATCTCAGTGAAGGGAATCACTGGCAGAGGGGAAATCAGGATCTCAGCTGTGGGTCAAATAACGATTGATAAAGTTTGCACACCACCTCCATGGTTTTGTAATTCATATTACAATTTAAATAGTTCCACATAGCAAGTATATTTTAACAATATTGTCTTTTTGTAGTTTTCATATTTTGGTAGATACAGAAAAGCTTTTTTACCCTTGTATTTGTGTTGAATAAACACATTTTATTACTGAGGAAGAAAGGACCTGCTCCGATGTGACAGTCGTCATCTGAACCGTGCTGGGACCAGAATCCGAGTGAATCCTAACTAAGGCTGTAGACAGAGCTTTAAGCTGATTAGGAGTGTGTGTGTGTGAGTGTATTGGGGGTGGGGGGGGGGGGGGGAGTGTGCAGTTAGGGTTTAATTAGAAAAGCCGAATTAAAAGACGAGGTAAGAGTACAGAACTCAGGAGAGGTTATTAAAATCTCCAGCACAGACACAAATAGGATAAAGCATCTGGAGCTGTTTAACATATCAAACCTCAAGCGCACTGCACAAATGAATGACAATGAGAAGAGGGACGGTTAATACAGGACTGAAGGGGTTATAACTGAATGCATGCTGTATAAGGAATAAGGTAAATGAGCTTGTGGCACAGAATTAAATCAGCAGGTAGGAAGAGATGGGCATCTGAATATTTAAGGATATTTATCCTATCGAAAAGATATGCCGGTGGACAGAGGGAGTGGATTTGCATTATTAGTAAGAAATGAGATTAAATCATTTGTAAGAAAGGAAGTAAGGTCAGATGGTGTAGAATCTGCGTGGGTAGAATTGAGGAACTACAAAGGTAAGACAACCACAGTTGAAGTCTTGTACAGGGCTCCAAAGAGTAGTCAGGACCTGGGGCACAAGGTAGACCAGGAGATAGAAAAGATGTGAAGGAACGGCAAAGTACAGTACTCATGGGTGATTTCAGTATGCAGGGGCACTGGTAACATCAGATTGGTAGTGGTTCACAAGAAAAGGAATTTTAGGAATGTTTATGAGATGGCTTTTTGGAGCAACTTCTGGTGGAGCCCACTCGGGAACAGATGATACTGGATTTAATGACGCAGGATTCGTAATGAAGATTAGGGTGAAGGTAAACTTCGGAAGCAATGATCAGAACATGATTGAATTTATTCTGCAATTTCAGAGAGAGAGAACATAGAATCAGAGGTAACAGTATTTCAGCTGAATTAAGGCAACTAAAGAGGCATAAGGGAATTGACTGGGAGAGGGGTCAAGCATGAAAGGCAGGGGAACAGCAATGACAGCAGATTCCAAGATTAATTCAGGAGTCACAGCAGGGATTGTTGCCGAGGAATAGAGGCATGGTACAGGGAGGACGAGGCAGCCAGGGCTGACGTCGGAAGTCAGGGATTGCATACAACCTAAAGGGCAAGCATATAATGTGGTGAGGGGCAGTGGGAAAGTAGAGAAATGGAAACTTACAAAGACTAACAGACGGGAAAAAACGACAGAGAAGATTAGATATGGAGATAAGCTAACCAGTAATACAAAGGAGACTGCAAGAGGATCTTTAGATATATAAAGTGCAAAAGAGAGGGACAAGTGAATATGGACCACTGGAAAATGATGCTGGAGAGACAGTAGTGGAAAACAAAGGAACGAATGAGGAACTAAGCATTCAATGTTCATGGTGGAAGACACGAGTAATTTCCCAAACATTGAAGAGAGTAAGAGGGCAGAGCTGAATATGGTGGCCATCACTAAGAAGAACATGCTAGAAAACTGAAGGGCCTGAATTTGCATAAATCACGTGAACCATATGGACTACACCCCAAAATTGTAAGGGAGATAGCGGAAGAGGTAGTGAAAGTGAAAGTGGTAATCTTTCAGGAATAACTAAAATCTGGAATGGCTGGAAAATTGCTAACGTGACACTCCATTTAATAAGGAGAGTTAGGCAGAAGATGGAAAATTACAGACGGATTAGCCTAACCTTGTTTGTGGGTAACATACTGGAATCCATCGCGAAGGATGGGATTTCTGAATATTTGGAAGTATATAGCAAAATAGTGCAAAGTCAGCATTGTTTCATCAATGGGAGGTCATGCCCAGCTGGAATACTTTGAGGAAGTAACGAGCAGATTTGATCAAAGAGAACCAGTAGATATTATCCACCTGTTTCTTTAAAATCCTTTGATAAGGTGCCACGCAGGAGGTTGTTGAGGAAGATTAGGGCCCCTGGTGTTACAGGCAAGGTGCTAGCTTGGATAGATGCATGGCTGTCAGACAGAAAGCAGAGAGTGGGGATAAAAGCATTCATTGACAAGTGGTATTCTTCAAGACTCAGTGTTGGGGCCACAAAATTCGCTTTGTGCATTAATGGTCTACATGAAGGAATTGAGTGCATTCTGACTAGGTTTTCAAACAGTACAAAGATGGAATAGAGGGATAGGTAGCATCGAAGAGGTGATTCGACTGCAGGAGGGTGCAGTAGCACCGTCTAGCAACCCTCTGATGTTCGCCTTCCAGACCACCAAACTTGGGTTACAACGCATCATCCTCCGGCATTTCTTCCATCGACAGTCAGACCACACCACCAGAGATATACTAACCTCCCCACCCCTATCAGAATTCTACAGAGACAAGTCCGTTCACCACTCCCTCGTTAGGTTCACGGGCCCTCCCTCCCACATCTCAACAAGCCACTTCCACTCCCGGCATCTTCCCTTGCCGGTGCAAGAGGCATGAAACCTGTGCCAACAACTTCCTCCTCACCTCAATCCAAGGCCCAAAAGGATCCTCCCACATCAGGCAGAGAAGATCCTGTGCATCCAAACACCTCATCTCCTCTGTCCATTGCTCCTGGTCTCCTCTACATTGGGACGACAGGACGTCAACTTGAGAACGGTTCAGGGAACACTCTCCGTCACACACCCAACAACCCCACTTCCCTGTGGCTGAATACTTCGCCTCTCCCACCACTCCTCCAAGGACATGCAAGTCCTTGGCTTCCTCCACTGCCACATTCTAGCCACCAGACGTCTTCCACATTGGAACCCTTCAACCACACGGTGTCCGGCGTAATGTCACCAGCTTCCTCATCTCCTCTCCCTCCACCTTATCCCAGATCTAACCTTCCAACTGAACACCGCCTGTTGAACTGTCCTACCTATCTATCTTCCTTCCCATCTATCCACTCCACCTTCCACTCGCACCACTCACCTTCATGTAGCCATTATTTTCCAAGCTACCTTCGTCCCAGCCCCTCCCAGTCATCTATCAACCTCCTTCCGCCACCCACTTCATTCCTGATAAAAGCTTTATGACTGAAACGTCGAATATCCTGCTCCTCAGAGTCCGCCTGGCTTGCTGTGCTTTCCTAGCAACACACTTTTTGAGTCAGATCTCCAGCATCTGTGGTCCTCACTTTCTCCTGCTGAAGGAATTGCACAGGTTAGGGGAGTGAACAAAAAAGTGGCAGATGGAGTATAACGTGGGCAAGTGTGAGGTCATGCAGTTTGCCAGGAAAAATAATGGCATGGACTATTTTCTAATTAGCGAGCAAGTTCAGAAGACTCCGGGGAGGGGCGTGGGGCGTTGCTAGTCCAAGGATCTTGAAAAGCAAACCTGTAGGTTGTCAGCAGTTGGGAAGGCAAATAAAATGATTCCATTTATTTCAAGAAGGATGGAATATAAATGCAGGGATGTTCTTCTGAGGCTCTATAAGGTTTTGGCCAGGCTACAGTTGGATTATTGTACATAGGTTTGGGTCCCATATCTCAGGAAGGATGTACTGGCCCTGAAACATTTTCCGAAGAGATTCACGAAAGTGATCCCAGGAATGAAAAGCTTAACATATGAAAAACATCTGAGGGTTCTGAGTCTATATCTGATAGAGTTCAGAAGGATGTTAGGAGGTCTAATTGAAACATACAGAACATTGAATGACTTGAACAGGGTGGATTGTGGGAAGATATTTCCAATGGAGGGGAGACTAGGACCGAGGGGACAGAGTAAAGAGAGGACTTTTTCAAATACAGATAAAGATTAACCTATTCAGCCAGAGAGTTGTGAATCTAGGGAATTCACTGCTACGAAGGCTGTCGAGGCCAGGTAATTGAGTATATTTAAGAGTAAGACAGAAAGGTTCTTGATTGTAAAGGGGATGAAGGGTGACAGATAGAAAGCTGAAGAATGGTGTTGAGAAGCTTAACAGCCATCATTGAATGGCGGAGCAGGCTCAATGGGCTCATTCCAGATGTATCCTGGAATTTGATCTTCTCATGATTTTTAAAGAGTAACATCCCAATATTGATGACTGGGAAATATCATGTTCCCTCCCTCCAGTCTCTGCAGCCATGTCCCCAATAATATAATCACACTGAAACTGAAAAGCAGTGCATGGTAGTTAATCACAGTTGATTGACATCGACAACATTAACAACATGACACTCACCTGCCCTCTCTGATCCTCGACTCACCATCTGAATTGTGTTTCACGTCATATTCTCTGTTTACATATCCATGCCATTTGTCCGTTATAACTAATGTTGTCAAAGGCACATTTGCCTGTCAGATTATGGACGAGAAAAGTTCTCTCGAAATTTACTGTCATTATAATCACTGATCAGTAGTTACAGACTGTATGTTTCCATTTATAAACGGAGAAACTTGTTTATGTTCTGACAATCATTTGACATTTCTCCCATATCCAAGGAAGATTGAATGATTACACGCAATCATTCTACCATCTCCAATATTCCTTCCCTCAGCCACCCCCACATATCCGAAGCTGAATGAGTAAATTTGAAACATTCTTTTAAATTTTAATAAAGTCAATATTGAACTCAAAGAGGTTAAATTGAGCTATTTGTTCAGTGACTGTGATTAATGTCAATCTCCGTGGATCCTAATTAACTATCGTTGAAAGATAAATGGGCTCTGTTCAATGTGCTATCCCATCGTGTGAGTAGGAGCATCACATACAGCACTAACGGGATCTGAAGCTCGAGAGAGAGGGGGAGGAGACATCAGAATCTGAGAACATTAGACAGGAATGTTACAATAATGATTCATAATCTGAAGACCGTGGATTGGAATGTTCCAACAATGGATCCGAATCTGAGAACATTACACTGGAATGTTCAAACAATTGACAGGAGTTTATCCTCGGTTCTTCAATGGCTTTCTCAGCCTTGGATATCCTCAGCATTACGGATCTAGGATATCCTTTGGATTATTCAAGGTGGTTACTATACCATCTTTGCCATAGTTGGTGTTCCTGGTAAGTCATTATATTTATCTACTAAACCAGGTTGAACTGGATTTCTGCTCATGATATGTACATTTTGGAAAGTGCAAGTCAATATCTTCAGTTCCAAACAAAAATTCATTTCCTTATATATTATAACTATCAAACGACGATTTATAAATTACTCACTGATATGCGAGAAGGAACCAGACTCTTCTCAAACTCCATAATCCATTTTGTCCTTCACAGATTTACATCTCTATATCCTCTCCACTCACCAATCCTGTCCAATACCACCATCATGATATCCCAGTCAAGTCCTCAGTCTTAGTGCAACTTCTGAATAAACCATTTGTGCCTTTGTTCAATCCGGATGCAACAGTTTCACGTTCCTTGTAATCTCATGTCCGTCATTAAATAATTGATCTTGAGAATGTTTACCTTGTTCTCTGCACGTAAGGGAAGACATTTTATGGTGGTCAAGCCGTTGACTCATAATCTGGAGCCACAGAATAATGGCCTGTTGATATCTCATGAAGGAAATTGGGGAGTTTAAAAGCAACCATTATCATTTGTTATGAAAAGCAATCTTCTTGCCTCAAGTCCTTTAGGGAAGTCAATGTGTCATGCTTACCTCGTCAGGTTTCCGGGTGACTTCTGTGATGAACACGTGGGTGTACTGTACCTTTGAGAGAAAAAAAACAACAATAACTACCTGACAGCACCAAGAGTTCTGAAAATAGATATAATGTATCATTAGTCATTGTGTTGAAACAAATTCAGCAAAACATTTTAAAATATACCCCTAAATACCAACCTTCAATCAAGTATTAATTTGTTATATTGGCAATCGTAACAGCCAATGATACAATCCAATAGTTTGGCGGTACAAGACCATGGAAAATTGAACAGTTTAGAGGAGAACTGCCAAGCTACCATCATGCAAAGACTGCCTGAAAAATAGCTCTCCTTTGGGTACCCTTATTGATTAGTAACTAGTGAAGTAGAGTCCCCAAGAAGAAAAGAAGACAAGAATATGGAGAAGAATCGAAAGCTTCCTGGTTTTGAGATAAGAAATTTTGTTTTGTAAATCTTGATTAGGAGTCTCATCGGCCTAGGATTGTGGAGGGGGAAGGTCAAAGACAGGTTAGTGGAAGAAGTTGTAAATAGTTGTTCATTTATTATTCTCTGTTATACTTTAAGGAATAAAGATATTAATTTTTACTTTAAATAGATTTGGACTCGAGAATTATCACCGATTACAGCATGTGATAAATCTTTTCTCTGTTGTTGGTTTTAATTAAGCATGAAGATTTATCATGTGTTGTAACACTACAAACCCACAGCAAAGTGTTTTACTCTTTACGGTACTGTGGAACAACTGAACCAGCCACTCAGTTCAAGATCTGCATAACATGCTGCACTGGCCAGAGCTTCATACATCCTGTGAGAGAAGAATAAAGGTAAAGATAGCTCCGTTTCTCTGCCCGTTTTCTGTATTGCTGCATCTCATTTCAATTCAGATACGTGATCATCCCCTATTTTAGGTGCATTCAATCTCATTGAAATTCTCCCTGAGAGTGATGCATATCTACATAGGTATCTCTGGTGCTGACTTTATTGATGCTGACGTACAGATGTAAGGGAATTATAAATTCCATTTCAGTCGTAGTGCACAGAGAAGGAATGGCTTTTTGTGGCACTGGAAAGAAATGGCGATGTCTAAGTGAGAGAAAAGATGTTTTTTGACAATCCCTGAGAGTGTTGTTGAGGCAGTATTTGGGGTACTGTGGATATACTTTCTCTCAAGTTTCGCCAGACTAATCCCTGGGATGATGACACCATGAACAGTGAGTGATGCTCAGTGAGATAATAAGAGATTGCATTGAAACTTAAGGGGGATGGACAATCACTCATGATGTTCTAAACAGACACTGATACAGTGATAAGTTCCATGGCTTTTATTTTTCACTCAGATTACGTGATTCTCGATAGCTTAAGAAGCCTCTGAGACCATTCGACCCAACCATTCTCACTCCCTATTTCAACTGAGACAGAGAGAGAAAGGGGTGGGGGTGGGGAGAGAGAGAGAGACAGAGACAGAGGTTCAGGAAATGGTTTGATCATCTGAATTACCTGATCCTGTTCCTTTTGTCCTCATTTCAGTGATTGCAAAGTTAATGGCTGTAATTTCCCTGAATGTTACTTTATTGAACGTTGCAAACAGAGGAGGTAAAGTATTTTGTGAGTCATCTCTGGTTAAGTTATGGGGAATGTATTCACGGTGAATCTGGGTCTATAATATCACCAACAAATGAAGCACAAGTTGCAGAGAGGAAATACTCTGTAAAGAGACCAGAGGCGTCTGTCGAAACAAATAATGTTTTCCAACTGACACCAAACCATGTGTGACAATCTTGAGGGACTGAATGAGATCCTGTATTACTGTTGACCAGGTATGTTGGGCAAGTGGCCTCCATCTGTTCCTTGCAGGAGATGTGAGGGGTTGACTAGAACATAGTAACACAGGACTGAGCAGCAGGAGTGGGCTATTAAATACTTTGTCACCGCTTCATGTGCTTTTGCTCAAAGCAGCATGTTTCTGTTTGTATACCATTTTACGACATACCAAAAACAAATTTTAATAAATGCAAACATACAGGCACCACAATCCTCTGGGAAGGGAATTTCCACTTGAACAGCCTTTGAGAATTTCTCATTTGTATTTCAACAAATGTTGGAGGGTCACTATGTCCTTTCCGAGTCCCACTCCTCCACTGGTTACACCCATCTTAAATGCAGTCATTTTAGTGAGGTGGCCAATGATTTAGGTCTCAGACTCCGCCATTTTCTAGAAAAATGTGAGACACAGAATGTTGAACTCATAACAAATGGTAAAATGATAGAGTTCCCCAAAATGTTATTCTGCCTTTGAAGTTATTCTGATCACACCATCTACTGGTAGTGGGATTTCTTTCTGGAACGGTGGGATTTGGCTGAATTCCCTTCATTTCAGGCAGTGGAGAGATTTAAATGAATCCTCACCAGGAATCCTTCACAAATGGTAAAGATGACGCGAGGATTTTATGATCTCACACTTTGCTATCTGGCGGAACAAAGTAAGAGAGAGGGATCAATCGGCTGCTGCCTCTCAGACAGTGAACATTTTTCTCCCTCTCTGTGTTGGAACATGCAATTTTGTCACCGAACACCAAACTGGACCATGTGCGATCTCCTGGAATATTCTCTGGAAAACCTGATTCTGGATTATATGCAGATGCGTCATTCTTCTTGTAGTACACAATTTCTTCCAATCGCAAAAAAAAAACCCACTTTATAATTTGAAGACATGCTTACATGTAAATATCGGTAGGTGTCTTTATAGTATGTGTGTTAATATCAATACATATTTTTCTTAAAGTTTATTCTCTAGCTTTAGTCTCACTGACAGGAGATAATATGCATCCAGCTGATACACTTTCCAGAAAGTCATGGATGGTTCAATACTATTTCTCAGCTCAGATCAAAACTGATAATCCCCCATAACAAAAGGCCGGCATTCCAGGAATGAGTAAAGGGAAACCTCTTTGAAAATCTTCGAAAATAATTATATCTTTTTATTTTAGTTTAGGGGATCAATTCTGCGCACAGTACATCAGGTGTGGTCTCAGCAATTCCCTGTACAGATGCAGTAAAACATTCCTGCAATTAAACCTGATACCTTTTGCCAAAATCAGCATCATTCCACTTACCTTCCAAATCACTTGCTGCATCTGACTTCATACGATTCATGTCGCAATAACATGGAAAACTCCTGTATCACAGAGTTCGGCAATCTCTCTCCATTTAAATTGTTTGCCATTGTTTCATCCTTCATGCCAAAATAGACAACTTACCTTATGTTATTTCTGCAGAAGGTTTGCTCACTAACCTTCCCTGCCTGTGTCACATTGCAGACTCACTACCTGCATTTAACGACACATTGAATGACCACCTTGGTGTACGAGCTAATTGAGCTCCAAGCCATTCCCTCCCCTTCCTCCAGACCTGATCTCTGAGGCATTCCATCAGTTACAGCTTTGCAGGTTGAAAATAAACATTTATTTCTACTTTCTGTTTCCTGTAAGCGACAGCTTCCCTGTTCCCGTGTAGCGGCTCAGGTGGGTTGAATGACCTCCTCCTGGACTGTGTAGTGTACTGAATGAGCTGAATTACTTCATTCTATACTCCAGTGTAATACCTTAGAGGGGCTGAATGGTCTCCTCCTGTGTCATTGTAACTATCCTGTCTGACTGAATGGAGTTTTCCCCAATCCTGTAACAGCATCGAGGGGTGGATTGAGGGAACAACACATGGGGTAGGGACAGCAGTATATCTCTGTAACAGCTTCGAGGGTGGATTGAGGGCACAACACATGGGGTAGGGACAGCAGTATATCTCTATAAGAGCCTGGAGGAGTGGATTGAGGGAACAACACATCGGGTAGGGACAGCAGTGTATCTCTGTAAGAGCCTCGAGGAGTGGATTGAGGGAACACATGGGATAGGGGAAGAAGTTGCCCATTCGGCTTTTCCATTCAGAATATTCATGGCTGATCCGAGTGCGTCTGACCATCCATTTCATGTCTGTTCCCAATAAACACTGACACTTCTGTCCAGTAAAGATCAGTCGAGCTCAGCCTTGAATATCTTCAATAAGCGAGTCTTCACTGCTCCCTGAGGATGAGAACACCACAGGTAGCACAACACTAAAGTGAAAGGGACGTCCTTATTTCATTGTGGGTCTGTTATTTGAAAACTGTGTTAACTGAACATCAAATCACCACCTCTTTTCAGACATAAGGACAGAATAATTAGGAATATTTAGGGACATAATCCATTGCGGACTCCAAACCTATTCCACATTCCCACTGCCACTTTCCAATGAAATAGGTATCGCACCCAGCCTCTGCTGCTTCTCAGGAAGAGAATGCCTGATAGCATAATACCGCAGGAGCATTAAGGAAATGAGCAGATTGAGGCCATTCAGCTTATTGAGTCGGAACTTCCGTTCAATAATTTCTTATATGTACCTCGACCTCATTCTTCTGCCTTCTACCTGGAATCCTTGATCCCCTTACAAATCAAAAACATATCGAATTGTGTCTTAATGACACTAGTGTCTGGCCTCTGTGTATCTGTGTATGAGCAACTGTGTGTGTGTGTGTGTGTGTGTGTGTGTGTGTGTGTGTGTGTGTGTGTGTGTGTGTGTGTGTGTGTGTGTGTGTCTGTATGTGTGTCTGTGTCTGTTTGTGTCTGTATGTGTGTGTGTGTGAGTGTGTGTGTGTGTGTGTGAGTGTGTGTGTGTGTGTGTGTGTGTGTGTGTTTGTGTCCATGTGCTTGTCTGTGTGTTTGCGTGTCTACATCAGTATGTCTGTGTTTCAGCCTGTGTTTCTATCTATATTTGTGTCCATTTGTATATGACTGCATATGTATTTGTGTGTTTATTCGTTTATGTATGCCTATCTCCTGGTAAGTATTGTGTGTGTTCATCTATGTCTTTCTGTGTCTGCATCTCTGTGCAGGGAGGTATCTGTATTTTTTTTGGAAGTGTAAGGATTGTTGTTGGAACTGTCAGTGGGTTTAAAATGAGAATCGTCTTTCACTGAACATTGATCCTTAACTGGTCAGTAGGACGTGGATGTTTCGGATACTCCACACGAGGTGTCCTGGTCCTCTCCACTATTCAAGAATTCTCCCCACATGGAGGGGGAGGGGAGTGAGGGAACGGATATCGGATACTCCACTAAACGGCTTGACCCTTTCTATCCTATTCAGGCTGTTTCGCCTCGAATGGGAGAAAGGGATGGAGAGAGAGTGGGAATGGGTGACCCGGCTGTTTGTGCTGGTATAATTAGGGGGAGTTGTGAGGTGTTTGGAATGAGTCAGTCGGCAGTTTTGAATCCATATAGTATTATTAGTTGCTGAATTCAATAGTGAGAGTGGTAGTGCCTGAGCCTTATTTGGAGACAGAGCGTGAACCTTGTTTGGGATTAGGTGCTATAACAGATATACAGTGAGTGTGAGAGAGCAGAGAGTATATGGTAACTCTTATCTTAACAGAGTGAGGAGGATGTTGTTGCTTGTCCAGTATTGTGGGCCATTTCTTCATATCATCTCAGCGTCCAGGTGAGCCTTCCCGAATGTCTTGTCCAAATCTGTCACTAATAATGACACAGACCTGTCCCTCAGCTTCCAGAGAATCAGTTTAGGTAGAGTTTACAGATAGCAAGGAGAAGCAAATATCGGTGTGTTATATATCGAAACCAAAACGGTAGCAGAAACTCTGAGCATCATATGCTCTGAAAATAAGATAGGCAAGTATTGTGGGTATCGCAGTCTTATTGAATGGTCTCAAGTTGCATCTAAGCTGTGTTAACTATGACAGCTGAAGCAGTGAAAAATAAGTTCCGTAAGTGTATATGAGGTGGGTTGAAGAGTATGTTGTGAAGCAAAGTAGAGAGCAGGTTATTTTGAATCTGATGTTGTATGGTCAGCATGATGAATTATTAACCTTGGTCTGAAGCAGCTTTTAAGAGATAATGGCATTTATAAGATGCATTTTACAAGGTGTCCGCATGCAATATAGAATGCTTGAATATTCTAGTCAAACATCATGGAAGACTGGAGGCTAGAGTGTCAAGATATCTTCAGTGAATTTGGAAAGTACAACATAACATTCAGTGGGAGACAAGCAATGGTTGTTAGAGTCATAGAGTCCGACAGCACGGATACAGGCCCATCAGCCTAAACTGGTCCATTCCGACCAAAATGCCCATCCACGCTAATCCCATTTCCCTGCCATTGCCCCTTACCTTCAGATTAGATTAGATTACTTACAGTGTGGAAACAGGCCCTTCGACCCAACAAGTCCACACCGAACCACCGAAGCGCAACCCACCCATTCCCCTACATTTATCCCTTTACCTAACGCTAGGGGCAATTTAGCATGGCCAATTCACCTGGCCTGCACATCTTTGGACTGTGGGAGGAAACCGGAGCACCCGGAGGAAACCCACGCAGACACGGGGAGAATGTGCAAACTCCACACAGTCAGTAGCCTGAGTCGGGAATTGAACCCAGGTCTCTGGCGCTGTGAGGCAACAGTGCTAAGCACTGTGCCACAATCCTTCTAATTCTTTCCTATCCGTGTGTTTTTCAAATGCCTTTTAAATTTTGTTAATGTATCAGCCTCAAGCACTTCTCATTCCATATGCGTAACAGCCCGTGTTAAAAAGTTGTTCCTCAGGTCCCCTTTTATTCTGTCCCCGCTGACCTTAAACTGATGCCCTCTAGTCTGTGATTGCCCAACCGTGGGAAAAAAGACTGGGTGCATTCACTCTATCCATGCCTGTCATGATCTTATAGACTTCAATGTGATCCACCCACAGTCTCATGCACACAAAAATAAATTGTCCTGGCTTGTCCAACCTGTTTCAATAACTCAGACCATTGAAACCTTGGCAACATCCTTGTAATTCTTTTCTGCACTCTTTCCAGTTTAATAACGTCCTTCCTATAGCAAAGTGAACAAAACTGAACATAACACTGCCGATATGGCCTCACCAGCATCCTGTATAACTGCAACATAGCTCCCTAATTTTGATACTTAGTGATATAAACGGATTAAGGCCAGTGTGCCAAAAGCTCAATTCACTGTCTACCTCGGAATCAACTTTCAGAGAACCATTCACCTGAAATCCAAGGTCCCTCTGACCCACTACACTCCTTAGGACCCAACCATTCACCATGAAACTCCAAACTTGATTTGACTTTCTAAAATGCAAGAACTTATACTGATCAATATTAAAATCCATTTGCCATTTTTCAGCCACTTCCCCAGCTGATCAAGATACTGCTGTAATTTCTGAAATTTGTGATAACCTTCCTCACTCTCCATGATGCCACATGTTTTAGTGCCGTCTTCAAACTTACAAATCATGCCTGTACATTCTCATTTAAATCATAGATATATGTAATATGTAGTGGTGCCAGCATCGACCCCTAAGGCATTCCACTATTCACAGGCCTCCAGTCTGACCATTATTAATCTCTGCTTTGTAACATCAAGTCAATGTTGTACCTAATTTGCCAGCTCCCCCTCAATTCCATGCGAGCTAACCTTCCAGAGCGGCGTACCATGTGGAACCTTATTGAAGGCCGTACTATAAACCATCTAGATAACATATATAACCCGGACCTCCTCAATGTTGCTGGTCACTTTAGCAAAGAACTCCAACAAAATTGTGAGTCATGATCTCCCTTACACAAACTCCCGTACTGAATTTGATGAAGGGCTTTTGCTTGAAACATGGATTTGCCTGCTCCTCGGATGCTGCCTGACCTGCTCTGCTTTTCCAGCACCATTCTAATCTTACTCCGAACCACACCCTGTCTTTCCAAGTGCATGTATATCCAATCTCTCCGAATCTTCTAAAATAACCTACCCACTAGCTTTTAGGATTACTGGTCATTAGTTCCCAGATTTATCTTTGCAGCATTTCTTGAATACGGGCTCAGCATTTGCTATGCTCCGGTCGTCCAGGACCTGACTCTTTGGCCAGCGATGATAGAAAAGAGGCAAGCAATGCTCTCGCAATTTCTTCTCTATGCTCCTATCCTCCTGCAGTGTTCCTGAATATAACTGGTCAGGACAAGGAGGTTTTAGAAATACTGCAAAGTCTGAAACATACGTCTATTTATTTCAGGTACGAACACGAAAGAGTGAGAAAATGACTCAATGATGGTTAACATAACAAATTCGAAAACATGTTAATCAGAAGAAGTGACTTCAGAAGAATTCCAGCTATTGTGAAAGCCTGAGAATTCTCAGAAATTAATGATCCAAAAAAGGAAGGCCATGAAACTGAAAAGGAAATCAACAAGAGAATATACCTGCTTACAAACAGGAACACAAAGACTGCGTCAATCTGCGATCTATATTTCAAAGGAAACAAAATAAAAGCAAGATCAAATGTGGAAATTTATAATCAGGAGAGGCGAGGTCATTGTGGACAACAGGGAAATGGCCAAGAAAACAACCAGTTACTTTCCATCTGCCTTCATGGAGGAAGATCCAGAAAATCACCCAGTAATACCAGGTGATCATATCGTACTCCTGGAGCTAAAGAAATGAAGTCAATTCATATCAGTAACAAGGTAGTACTTGAACATGTAGCTAGATTGAGCATTGCTAAGTCTGACGAAACAGATGTACTTCCTATCAAAATGTCGGAAATAAATCACCAATAGTACTATTAATTGCACTGTCGATGACTGTGTTTTATTTTCCTGCACATTCTGCAGAGGGCAGAAACTATTGTGGATAAACGTGAATCAAGCTCTATAGATGAATGGAAGGGATCCAAAGAAATAAAGGGAAAAAGAGGGTGGAGAACTGCAGACCAGTTAAATTAAGAGTTGTAGTGAAACTGTTGGAATCCATTACACAGGATGACATTTTTTGTTATCTAGAAACTAACAGCTACAATGGAGAGAATCAGCATGCATTTCTGAGAGAGAAATCATACTTGATAAACTTCGGAATTGTTTTAAGTAATTTCTTACAGCATCGATAATGGGGAATCAGTAGAAGTGGCATACATTGGATTTTCGGAAGGGTTTCTCAAAGATCTTAGTGAATTCGTAAATGCAATGAATGTGAAGGGAATTTGGAGGAATACATGTAAGTGGGAAGTTAAAGTTTGGTTCGCCTCCATTTAAGAGAGTCAGAACATTGATGTAAAGACACGTTGAAGCAGTTTCACAGTGTGTTGACGGGACTGTACCTGGAGTATAGTGAACAGTTTTGGTGGCCGAATCTCAGAAAGAATATACTGACCACAGAGGAAGTGCAATGGACATTCTCCAGATTAATCCCTCAGATGGTGAGATTGCCTGATGAGGAACCCATTCTGTGTTCTCTCGAGTTTCAAACAATGAGAGGTGGGTCACAGTGAATTTAGAAAATTCACAAAATATATGACAACTTGGCAATTAACAGAACGCTCCCCTCGCTGTCTATTCCACATTCAAGGCAAATAATGGCAGGATCTGGGACAGGCCAGTTAAGGCTGCAATAAGGTGGAAAATCTTCACTTGGAGGGGACTAACTAACACAGGGGCATGGAAACCTACTGACAGGCAAGATTAGGGAGAATCTCCAGATATTCTCCAAGTGTGTCCAGCGGAACAGAATAATCAGGGAACAGGTAGGACTCATTAGTGAGTAGCCAAGTCGCAACCAAATCAACTTTAGTGGTAGGAGACAGAGGGTGGTGGTAGAAGGCTGATGTGTGATTGGAGGCTAGTGTCCAATAGTGTACCTCGGGGATCAGTGCTGTGTCTCTTAATATTTCTGATTCGGAAGTGTTGGTGTTGGACTGGGGTGGACAAAGCTAAAAATTGCATAACACCAGGTTATAGTCCAAAAGATTTATTCAGCGGCACTAGCTTTCGAAGTGCTTCATCCAAGCGCACAACCACCTGATGAAGAAGCAGCGCTTCAAAAGTTCGTGCCTCCAAATAAACTTGTTGGACTATAAGCTGGTGTTTCCTGATTTTAAACCTTATCATAAAGGATGCAGCTGTGAATCTGGACGAGGGGTGGGGGTGCCATAAGTAAGTTTGATACAAAGATTAGCCGGGTGGTTGTCAGTGAGAAGGAATGTCTTATGTTATAGGAAGATACAGATGGAATGGTCAGATGGTCACATCAATAGTAGATGGAATGTAACCCTGATAAACATGAGGTCATGCACTTTGGAAGAAGGAACTTGGCAGGGAAGGAATCAATGAATGGCAGCACAATAGGAAGCTCAGAGTGTGCTTCTCCACATATCCGTGACTGTGGCTGGACAGGGTAACACACAATTTGAGAAAGCGTACGGGAGTGTAAACACAGCCTTCACACATCGAAGCATAGATTATAAGAGCTATGTGGAACTTTCGTTAGCCAAGATGGAATACTGTGTGTAGCTCTGGGAGCTACATTACAGGAAGGATGTGAGTGCACTGGAGGGGGTGTCGAGGAGATTCACCAGGATGTTCCCTTGGATGGAGCATATCAGCTATGGAGAGAGGCAGGATAAGCTCGGGTTGTTTAGTTTGGAGCAGAGAAGGCTAAAGGGGACGTGAATCAGGAGGATAAGATTGCGAGGAACATGGACCGGGTGGACAGACAGCAACTGGTCCTTTTAGTCAAAGGGACACACTTTTGAAGTGAAGGGTTTGAGGCTTAGTGAGAATGTGAGGACTGTTTTCCACACAAAGTATGTTGGGGTCTGGGATGCACTTCGTGAGAGGGGAATTGTCATGGTTACGTCAAAACCTAGAAAATGCATGGTTGTGCACTTGAAATGCCATAAGATTCACAGCGACCGGTTTTGTGTTGGAAAGTGGGGCTAATGTAGACCGTGCTGTATTTATGATAGTGCAGAGTCTGTGCTTCTGTGATTCTATGGCTGTGAAAGGTCAATCATTCAGTAGATTAAGATAGGAATTAATCAGTTTCTGAAGAATATCTTATCACAGTGTCTCGGAGTGAACTTGTAATATCTTCTGAAAATACGTCAATGGCACAATTAAGAGAAAAAGGTGTAGCTTCCTTACAGTCTGATACCAGGCAATTGAGGACAGGTATATAGCAGATCAATGGAGCAAATACTTCAGTTATGCCTTCACAGAAGAAGAAAGAAAAACAAAAATAAAATTTCCTCGCAATACTAGGGAACTTTAGCCTGGTGAGAAAAGGGAATGGAATGAAATTATCCACTAAAACGTTCAATAGAAAATATTGGACTGAAATTAATGGGCATAGACAAAGTCAACAGAGGTTTATGAAATAGGAATCACATTTGAGAAAGTAGCTGTTAGCAAAATTATGGAGAAGGTATCAACGCAATACGATTGGAATCTCAGAAAGATTTTTGATAAAGCCCCAAGCCTTTTGTGCAAATTTGAATCCTATGGGACTGGGGCTAATATATTGTTTGTATTTTAGAATGGGAGAGCTGGCAGGAAACATTGAGTAGGAATAAAACCATGTTTTTTGAATGGAAGGCTTGGAGGATATAACAAGGATCGAGATTTGGCATCCAGCTATTCCCAATACACATCACATCTTTGGTTGAGGGGCTCAATTGCAATATTCCCAAGTCTGCTGACAACACTAAATGATATCAGCTTGTAGTTGGATGAGGGGAATGTAAATAAGGCTCCAAGGTGATTGAGACAAGTGCAGTGACTAGGCAAATACCTGTTAGATGGAGAGCAATGCAGAGATGAGAGGTTGTGTACTTTGATAGGATCAATTGAATGGCAGCCTATCATTTGAAAAGGGATTGATTGAAACATGTTGATCTATAGATGAACTTAAGCTGCATTTTTGTTTATTTCTGCGCAGCCTTCTGAGTCCATGTAGGGCAGAGAGTTCTGATCACGGAAATCAATACTGGGAATGGCATTGGCACGCTGTACACAGTGTACATAGACCCAGCATGTGGGAGCTGTAACATTGAACAAAATCTGGATCTCCCTGTACACCAGTCACTGAAAGCAATATTGCAGGAGCAGAAAACAAGTAGGAAGATAAATGGTTTATTCACCTTCATTTCAGCGGGATTTAGAATACAGAAGTAAGGGTCATTTACTGCAACTGTACAGGGCCTTGGTGAGACCCCATCTCGAAAATTGTGCACTGTTGTGTGCAGTTTTGGTATCTTACTTAATAAAGGGCAACCCTGCCATTGAGGGAGTGCAGTGAAGGATGGCCAGACTGATCTCTGGTGACAGGTTAGTTGTGGGAGCAGAGTTTGGGGTGACTGGGCTTTAGGAAAATGTGTGGAAAGTTCAGTGAGATATATAAACCTCTGACAGGGTGTGACAGCTTTGAAGCAGGGATGACAGTTCACTTTATAGGAAACGGTTCACGAATCGCATTGCAGTCAAATCGTACTTTTTGTCAGAGAACTCCCTATATATTGATGGGCCGAAGGCACTATATTTCATAATGTTTAAACATATTTTGAGATACGAACATTGTGGGGTGAAAACTGCATTGAGAAGATGTTCGGCCATGAAATAGCATGGGGAAAGCTCAATGTGCTGAATGACCTCCTCCTCTCCCGATGTTTTTGTGCAATCTGTGGGAAAGCTCTGTGCAAAAGCCTTGGCAGCACAGTGATTAGCACTACTGTCTCACAGCGCCAGTGACCCGGGTTCCATTCCCGAAACATGCGACTGACTGTGTGGAGTTTGCACATTCTCTCCGTGTCTGCGTGGTTTTCCTCCGGTTTCCTGCCACAGTCCAAAAATGTGCAGGTTAGGTGAATTGGCCACGCTAAATTGCCCTTAGCGTTAGGTGTAGGGGAATGGGTCTGGGTGGGTGCGATTCGGCGGGTCGGTGTGGACTTGTTGGTTCGAAGGGCCTGGTTCCACACTGTAAGTAATCTAACCAAATCTAAATGTGGTCACAATCTCTCAGATGTTAGGAAGGATGTCTATGCAGGGTCAACAGGACTGTGTTTCCCATTCCCTTTCCTTTAACGAGGTTGATGCCGGGTGTTCTGTCAGGTTTTATCCTTTAAGACCTCGGAGTAGTTTGATACGAATGAGTGTCTCACTTGGCCGATTCAGGGACCATGTCTGTGCGTCTGGAGTCACTTTTCGGCCTGACCAAGAAAGCACAGGAGATTGACTTCCTGAAAGTACATTGGTGTAGGAGATTGATGTTAACAATAAACATTGGATACAAGATCACTATTACTGACACCAGATTTTAGGTCTCGATATTTTATTAATTATTTTGAACTTCCACCAGCTGCCAAAGCATTGGCCTAGTCTGGATTTGTAATCCAATGATATGTCCACTACAGCACCATCTCCACATGGGGACCTATCGGAAACCACACTGTCCTGATTACTTCGGTGCTACTTGACAGCTCCATGAAAAAGTATTCCCACCAATTTGACTGTCATGATTTGACTGAGGGTGTGGAAAAGGTCAGATTGTAATTATTCTCCTATTCACGGACTGGACATAGCTGAATAATTTTCTATATTGCCAGAGAGATGTCAGAGTTGGAGCTGGAATGAAGCAGCTTCCCCAGGATCACGGCTTGTTGTGCAGCACAAATCTTCAGTCCTATTGCAGGAATGGGGTCAGGGTCCATTGCCTTTGTCGTATCTACTGTGTTCAGCTGTTTCTTCATGTCACGGGCAGAAAATCGAATTGTTTGAACACTACCATCTGTGATTCTGTGGGAATCACGATGAGTGTAAGGTGGATCATCATTCACTCAACACGTCTGGCTGAGGATAGTGCAGACAACACATCCTTGACTTTTTTCGTTGACGTACAGAGCTGTTCCGATATTTAGGATGAAAGTATTTGTGGGGTATTCTGCTCCAGTAAATTGTTTAATCGTCCATCGACATTTATGTTTGCATTTGGCAGGACGACAGAGCTTAGATCTGATCTGTTAGTCTTGGGATCATTTCCCCTCTCCATCAGACATTAGTTCTGCTGGTCGGAATGTAACCAGTTAAGTGTGGTAGCTTTAATGGGTTGTCAACAAGTTTAGGTTCACGTGATTCCGACCCTGGCATGTTCACCCACACTCATCACTGAACCATGGATCGGCTTCATGGTAATGTTAGACTGATGAATTATCGTCGGGAAAATGTTACAGATTGTCATTGAATACAATTCTGTTTCTGCTGCTGCTGTGGTCTACAGCATCAAATGACAAACCAGTTTGAGTTACAATATCTACAATTCAATTCTACTGACTGTCCCCTAGTTCACACCGAGACCCATTCACCCATCAGCCCTGTATTCTGTACCTAACCTGGTTTCTGATGCGGTAACGCTTGCATTTTCATATTCTCATTCTGCTGAGGGCCTCTCCCTGGTGTCACTCCTCTAATTTGTTACTTTAACTCAATCCATTTAAAGTAATAATCTAAATCGTTTCTCTTCCACAATGTCAACTTCTGTATTTGAATTGAATGTGTTTCCCTCTGTTATTCTCCCTGACCATGATTAAGAGCTCTGTAGTGTCAGTGATGCCAGACTTATGTAGATTCAGAGTCAAGGAACTTGTGCACCATGCGTTATTGTTCAGTTCCCAGTGTACGACACTCCTAGTTGGACAGGATGTTTGAGCATCTTTGACATCCTTCTTTGGAAATTGTCCAAAAACCGAAATTGCTGAAGAAATTGCAGCATCTTCTGGAATGAATGCAGTATTAAACTTTCAGGTCCAGTGACATTCTACAAAGCTCTCAGTTTCTCAAGCAATTTTGGTATTTTTATTCCCAGTATCCATAGTTACTTGTTTTGTGAAAAATTGTTCTGTGCTTATTCATTTCTGGAGAAACTCAACAGGTCTGTCAGCAGAGACAGAGAAACGGCATTAGTATTTCAAGCCCAGTGTGATACGTCTTCACAACTGAAAAGCATTGGAAACTTGGCTTTTTAATATCTTGCCAGAGGTGGGAGATTGGTGACAGGGAATAGAGGGCGTGGCAAAGATAAACCGGGTTTTAGCAGTGGTGAATGTGAAGATGATATAAAATGGGTTTAAATTAAGGTGTGAATGGGGAAAGGGGTTCTCTCTGTTGAGTTGAAGATAAAGAAGACACAATCACACAAGGTCATAGGGAGGCCAGGAGGGAGAATGTTGACTATATAGCATTATATAGATCTGGCCATAAATACGTTTTTACTGTCGAGATCATCACTTCCTTTAGCCAAAGGATATCAGGTGCTTGACTTCTTATTGGCACTAGTAAGCGTTTCATGCTGCCTTAGTTTTGTAATAGGGAGAAAAAACAAATCACAGTATGAAGTTTGGGCTGAGTATTGTTTACCTGTCATGTTTAATATGGTTTCAAATTTGCAGTATTTATCTTTAAATGCTTGTTCTTGAAGTTAGTATTGGATTGAGTGTAGAAGGTTAAGGGATGACATTATAGAAGTTTCGAAAATCATGAGAGATATCGATAGGGTGAATAGCCAAGGTCTTTTCTACAGGATGGGGGAGTTCAGCCATACAAGGCATAGGTTTAAGGTGAAAGAGGGAAGATTTACAAGGGACTCAGGGGCCAATGTTTTTACACAGAGGGTGGTGTGAGTATGGAATGAGCTGCCAGAGTAAGAGTGGTTGATGCCAGTACAGGTAAAACATTTAAAACTCATTTGGACAAACATATGGATAGTAAACATTTAGAGGCATATGGATCAAATGAAAGCATATGGGACGAGCTTAATTTGGAAAACCTGGCCAGCATGGATATTTAGAAAAGCTTCACGCAGGTTCACAATGGTTTTGTGAAAGTGAAATTATATTTTGCCCTGTAAAATCATGCAAAGTATTTCTGGAGAGGCCTGAGAATGTAACAAGCGGACTTGATAAAGGGGATCTGGTAGAGACCAGGCTTTCCAGAGTTTTTCCACAATGTATTACAAAATAAAAGTTCTGACACAAGATAGAAGCTCGTAGGATGATGGAAAATGTATTAACACGGGATGATGATTGGTTAGCACATAGAAATCGGAGAGTCAGGGTTAATAGATCTTCATGATAAAGGTGTATCTGCTGGAGGACCACGGCTATCAGTCCAATAGCATCAGTTATTTACACTCTATACTGATAGTCTGAAGGAGGGAGCTGAGTGCAATGTGCATCCGAGTTTGATGATGACACTGAGAATCAAAAGGCAGGCTGTTATTTAATGGAGAGTACTTCCAGAAAAAGAACAATACAAAGGATTGGAGGGTTCCTGTGTATGAAACATAAAGTCAGCATGCTGATGCAGCAAGTAACTAGGTAGGTTCATTAGCCGGCTTCCAGGAATGAAAGGGTTGTTTTATTGAGAATCTCTAAAATGGTGAGGAGATTATTCATTGGGGTTTAAATGAATGTGGAGTGATACTGCTGAAAATTACACGACACAGAAGGGACTTCCGAAGTTAGATGTTGAGATGTTGTTACCATTCCTGAGTGGAGTCTCGAACTCGAGGACATAGATACCAAACATGGAACATCGATTTCTATCTGAGATGCAAAGTGATGACTTCTCTCAGAAGGTAGTGAATGTCTGGAATTCCCTGACCGAGAGGTGTGCAGGGATACAAGGAGTCGGCGAGAAAGTGGAGTTAGACCTGGAGTAGATCAGCCACGTTCGTATTAAATGACAGGGCTAGCTTGAGGGGCCGAATAGCCTACTCTTGCTCCTATTTATTAATTTCACGTTATGCTTTTGCAAAGTAACAGGTTATTTTCCCGGAAGTTGTGCTATGTAATGCTACATTCGGGTGAGCAGTGGATTTGTGTGAGTTTACACTGGGTGGGGTATGGGGGCTGTATTCACAGTAAATCTGGGTCTGTAACACGACCCACATCTGGAGCAGACGTTGCAGAAGGGGAAGCCTGGAAACAGGGATTGGGAGTGAGTGTCACTTCCTGACCCAGCCTGGATTTTCCAAGTACATTGCCAAAACTGCACATAACCATCAGAGTGGCCTTGATCTGCCCCTGTGTATCAGGTCCGAAGGGCTGAATGGAACATCAGAACATAGGGCTAAGGGACACGAGCAGGCCATTCGGCCCTTTGACACTAGTCCAACAGTAAATAAACTCGTGGTTCATCTCATTGTGGTCCCAGCTGCCCTTTTCTCTCCATGCACCATTATCCCTGATTTACCTATGTATGGATAATCAGATGAAGCCAGCCTCGATATAATTTAAAGATTCTGCCAACCCAAACTTCTGAGAAAGAGAATTCCCACTGAATGAATTCTCACTTTGTGATTTTTTTTCTCTTTCCAGTTGTGACTGAGGATGGAGGGTGTCACTGTTTCCTTTCCTAGTCCCACTCTTCCACTGCTCACAACAAATGTTAAATGTAACCAGGTTGGTGATATGACCGATGATAAAGGTCTCAGACTGGGTCAGATTCAGTGATAAGAACAAGTCAGGCAGATTTCCTTAGTCAGCCACAAGTTACTAACAGAACTAACGGAGGTGTATGTTGGGTCTGTTGGCAGCACTGCTGCCTTACAACACCAATGAGCTGGGTTTAATTCCAACCACGGGCGACCCTCTATCTGGAGGTTGGACATTCTCCCCATACCTGTGTGGGTTTCCTCCAAGTGCTCCAGTTTCCTGCCACATTCCAAAGATGTGCAGTTTAAAGTGGATTGCCCATAGTGCCCAGGGATGTGTAGGTTAGATGGGTTAGTTATGGGAAATGCAGGGTTACATGGATAAGACTGGGGGGGGGAGGGGGCACGTACAGGTGGATGCTGTTTGGTGGGTCAGCGTGGACTTAATGGACGGAATGTCCTGTCTCCACACTGTAGAGGTTCTATGACAATGACAACAAATTTGGACGATACAAACACCCAGTGAGTATATACCTGATCCACTCTCCTCAAGTATTTTTTCTCTCATTCCAAGAGTAACCTGTTAAAGCCTTCGTAATATAAGCCCTTCATCTCAGGAATACGTGACATGAAATATCTCTGAACTGCTTCCAATGTAATTATATCCTTTCTCAGATAAGGAGACACAAAAAACTAATCTCACACTCAGATCAAAATGTTTATAACTGTTTTCTCAAAGTGCTGTGAGTTTTTGGAACACTCTTCCCCACGGAGGATTGGGGGCAGAGATACTGAATATTTTTGAGGCACAGATGGAAGGTTCATAAATAACAACAGAGTCAAGGATTATCGAGGAATGGGCAGCAATGTGCTGTGTTGGGGGAAATGTAGACAGTGGTATCAAATAGCACGGCTTCAGAACCTCCAGGAATATAATGGAAAATGAAATGACAACATCGATAAAATGTTAAGGGGGAATACTAGACGGCGGGGATCCAGAAGGTCTGCTTTGCTGGGCTCTGCATAAACACACGGGCAAAGTGATTCTCTAACCCACCCATTTACTAAAAATTCAACACTAAAAGAGCGATAGAATCTTTACTACTCCCGATTTGTCAAAGGGCAATGACAAAACACGGGGAAAGGATCGAGTAAGTCCCAACAAGTGGTGCACCCGTCAGAAGCATCGAGCATACCTGAGGCTGTAGCTGCAACCCATTCTGCTCGTTCCATGGACCCAGTTAGTCACCAGGCCTTGGTCACTGAGTTCATCAAGTTATGTGAAATGATTGAACGCATGATTGATGAACAGTTCAGCCGTGGCTAGAGCCGCTCTCAGCCGTGCTCCAAAAACATGAGCAGCAACTTGACAGCCTTGGAAACGGAACATACGATGCCAAGCGCCGAACTGAAGCGACAGAGACCGTGATCGATACATCTCAGGAGAGGATCCTCGCCCTTGAAAAACAGATCTGCACCTTAACTGAACAAGATGACGACCTCAAGAACAGGGGTAGGACGAAGAATATTCACATCGTCGGTTTGCTGGAGGAGACAGAAGGTGGTCAGCCGGTGAGTTTTTTCAAGAACTGGCTGCAGTGATCCCTTCACTTCGAAACTGAGGAGGGACGGGTGAAGAGTGAGACAGTTCATCGGTTACGGCGCGGAAGTCAGACTCAGACCAACGCCTTCATCCTGTCCTTGCATGATTACATAATTATGGGGACAAACAATGACTGATGGAAGCTTTAGAACCCAGGGGAAAGATCCGATGGGTTTAATTCACGAGGGCTCCAGGATTATGTTCTGTTAGGACTTTTCAGCGGCGGTGACTCAGGAAAGAAAATCTTTTGATGATATCAAGAGGAGAGTAAGGGAACTCGGGATTCAGTATTCCTAACTGTTCCCAGCGGTGCCCCGTATTACTTTGAATGTCTCCGTGAACCCGTCTGACTCTCCAGAGAAAGCAAAAACTTTGTGGACATTTTAAAGTAAGTTGGATATTTAGATAATCATGTTTCTCTCTTAAAGAAATTTTGTTGGATTTTTCTGCGATTAACCAGTATTAAATTATAGTCGGGGATGGGTAGAGTACTCAGTTTTAACTTCTTCAGTAGTATTACTCCTTTTTGTCTTTCTTTGCATGTATCTGGGGTGCAGCTCAAGCTGGAGGGAGTTACAAAGGTAGTTGTGATGACTAAGTGCCGAGCAAAGGGCAGTTCAAGCCCGATTTTTGTTGTTAATTGCCCTGGATTCCTTATTGGTAGCGAGCACAAAATAAAGTTTTGAGATATGTAAGCGTCCCCAGTGGGCGGTGGGTGGTAAATTCCCCAATCAAGTGTCATTGGCACTTTGGATTTTATTTCGTTCTTTGGTTTTTTTATGTGTTTAGCTTTGGAACGTTTTGAGAGCTTTTTAGTTGTATTAGTTTTAGTTTGTACTGTTTTTAGGCTCTATGAGTCTTTTTTTCATTAATGATCAGCGATGTCTAATTTGATGTGAAACTTTAGAGTTGAAATGTTGCTACAGTGTGTTATGGAAAATGATGTGCTTAAATGTTGTACCTGGAACATTAAGGGGAGCCATCTGCCAGTCAAGAGGAAAAATGTACTTTCTAATCTTCAAAAAGAGAGGGTGGATGTTGTCCTATTGCAGGAGATGCACCTTGATAGCAAGGAACATTTGACGTTACAGCAGGGTGGGTTTGATCAGATTTATTTCTCATCTTTTAATACTAGGAGTAGGGGAGAATCCATACTAGTGAAGAATAATCTTCCATTTAAATTATTGGATTGTATTAGACATTCACGGAAGGATCCTCATCCCAAGAATCTTGAACTATGGGAAATAATACAGTATTTTGAAAGGTTATTGCCCCCCCCCCCCGCCCCCCGGTGCACCCTCTTAAAATCCTGGTAGATGCATTTTCCAAATTCAGTCATCTTGCATCGTGGCAGATTACTATAGAAGGAGATTTCAATTGCCTTATGCCCCACAGTGGACAGAATGTCCAAAGGTCCCCCAATACCCTCATTATAATGCAAGCAATTAGTTCTCTGGAAGAACTAGAGCTGGTGGATGTCTGGAGGCAGATCTACCTCACACGTAGGGATTTTATTTTCTCCTTTAACCCGCAGAAATGGCACACGACGGTTGATCTCTTCCCCATCCCTGCTACAATCTTAGATTCAGTGGCATCCTCCACAATTGGAAATCTTACCCCAACATACCTGCCCCAGAAGTAAGATAGAAGTAACATAAGATTATGTTGTCTGCAGTTGAGGGTCTTATGTTTTTGGCAGCTCACGTGATGCAATGCATTAATTCGCTTATCACCTTTTCAGGCTATAAGATTAATTTTACAAAGTTTGTGGCCATGCCTATGGAAGGTCTCAGGGAAATACCTGATGTTGAAGGCAAATCCTGGTTTCCTTTTAATTGGTTACGGGGGTGGTTTCCCTATTTCAGTATATTCATTACATCCATCTTTGATCACTTATTTAACGTGAACTATGTCCATTTGTTTGACAAAATTAAGCACGACCTTCAAAGATGGGAGGCATTTCCAATATCCTGGCTAGGTCGGATGGTTGTTTTTAAAATGAATGTCCTTCCTTATTTGCTATACCCGGGTGAATTATTCCTTTGATGTTTCCCAGACAGATATTTGGGAGACTTAATGGCTGGTTTAGCTCTTTTCTTTGGCACCATAAGCGACTCTTTATCAAGCTAACCAAATTGCAACTACCTCACAGAGTGTGGGGAGTAGATTCCCAGATTAAAATCTATCAATTAAGCTCTTTGTTATCTCATGTTAGTGTCTGAGCCACTGAGGACTCAGCGTCACTATGGTTAGATATTGAACCCTCTCAGAGAAATTGAATCCTTATTAGTCTGTTTTTCTGAGAAAAAATGACATTGTGGAGTATTCTCATAACCCAATAGTTATCAATACTGTTCAAACATGAATGACAATGCGTCAGATCGAGGGCAATATAGCCAAAACCATGTTTCTTAGCCCTACAATTGGTAACACCGAGTTGCCAACCGCGGATAATAGATTCCATGTTTAAACTGTGGGAAGCCAGGGTGTAACATGCTTGAGTGATTTAGAATTAACAGAATCTCTACAGTGTGGAAAGAAGCCCTTGGGCCCAACAAGTCGACTTCGATCCACCCCGACCCATTCCCCTACCATCCTTTATTTACCCTGACTAATGCTCCAACCTACACATCCCTGAACACTATGGGTGATTTATCAATAGCCAATTCATCTAACCTGCACATCTGTGGATCCTGGTGCTGTGATGCTGCAGTGCTAACTATTGAGCCACCACGTGTTATTTGAGGGAGAATGAATGACATCATTCAAATAACTCGGAAGTATGGACTACCTACTGAAGACGTCTTCTGCTTTTTTTTTCCAGATCAGAGATTTGATTTTTAAAAAAATACAGCTTTAAAAGACTCTCACAGATCCGATAGAGAGAAGTGGGTGCTTATTGCTTAGAATGCACTCTCTGTCAGTACCCATTATCACTAGTTGGAGTGTGTCCCCTCAGATGAGACTGTGCAGCTTTGTGATGCCTGCGAGAGAGAGAGTTGGGGTTTCAGAATCCCTCGGAGAGATGGGAGGATATTTGTGAAAATGCTCGAAGGATTTTGATCTGTAATAGGACCCATTCCATGCAGTTGAAAATTCTTCATAGGGTCTATCTGACACAGATTGACTCTCAAAATGCAAAATGGGATTATCTTCAGCATATCGTAAATGCAGAATGACTACAGACACTCTTACTCATTGCTTGTTGTCCTGCTGCAGGCTTCATATATATTGGAGCACTGTGGTAGCTCTGATAGAATAGGTATTGGGGACTGAATTGGAGATGGATCCGTTTTTTCCTTTCCTGGGCCTTCTCAGGGTTCCTTATGCAGATGCACATAAGGGAAAAAAATCCTTACTTTTTGTACTAGGAAACATGTTCTATTGTGTTGGATGGCTGAAAACCCGGATCTGTTGGGTCGTCGTAAGTTCTTCATGGAGAATATCCCTTTGGACTTTCTCACCAGTTTGGTGCATCAAAAAACAGAGATTTATATAAGACATGGCAGCATTTTTTGGATTACCACAATGCAGGTTTATCTGTCACATTAAGAAGGGCTTTTATATAGCCATGACGATATTGTCTAATGGATCTAATATCAAGTGAGGAACAATTATGAACATAAAAATGCGTATCAGTTAATGCTCTTGAAGAACGAGAGCTATCGTTTTGTTATGCTGAGCTGTACTATTTATTCATTATTTAGAATTAATAGAATCCCTACAGTGTGGAAACAAGCCCTTGGGCCCAACAAGTCGACTTCGACCCACCCAGACCCATTCCCCTACCATCCTATATTTACCCTGACTATTGTTTATTTTTGTTTTTCTTCTGTCCATTTAGTGTTTTTAACTTGTTTTGTATGTACATGTACATGCGTGTAATTTTGTTCAGTTATTTGAGTTGTGTTGTTAATGGGTTATTATAATATTAAAAATCTCTTCAATAAAATTACTTTTTTAAAAAAAAATAAAATGGTAACATTAATAGAATAGAGTCCCAAAGAACTCTCATTAGAGAGACCATGTCTAGGTGACATCCTCAGTGCTTGGGAACCTCCTGTGAAGCACTTCTGTGATGTTTCCTCCGGCATTTACAGTAGTTTGTATCTGCCACTCCCGGCTGTCAATTCCAGCTGTCCGCTGAAATGTCTGCAACACAAATTGCCAGCTCGGTGAACAGAACCACAACAATGAGCACCCGAGCTACAAATCTTCTCGCAAACTATATACACTTCGATAAGAACCCCCTTCGGTTTCCTAGGCTGTAAAGAAATAAGTTCTAACCTGTCCAATTTCTCCCTATAACTTAAACCCTTTAGCCCAGGAAACATCTCTGAAATTTCTTCTACACTATTCCTTGTTCAATAATATCCTTTCTAGAGCAAGGTGAACAAAACTGAACACTATACCCCAACTGCAGCCTTACCAATATCCTGTATAATTGCAACATAATGACCCAACTTCGATACTCCATGCCCTGATGTAGGCCAGTGTGCCAACAGTCTTCTTCACTGTCCTGTGTATCTGTGACTCAAATTTCAGACAACCGTGCACCTGATCTCTAATGTTCTTTATTCCACTACACTCCTTAAGGCTCTCTCATTCATCATTAAACTCCTACCTGGATTTGACTTTCCAAAATGCAAGACGTCACCCTTATCTATGTTACACTCCACATGCTATTTCTCAGCCCACTTCTGCTGCCGATCAAGGTATTGCTACAATTTATGGTAATGTTCCTCATTGGATCCCTCCTATTTTAGTGTCATCTGCAAACTTACTAACCTTACGTTGTGCACCACCGTCCAGATCATTGATATAGATCACAAACAGCAATGGGCCCAGCACCGATCCTTGAGGCACTCCAATTGTCACAGGACTCCAGTCCGACAAGCATCCCTCCACCATAGCCATTTGCTTCCTAATGCCAAGCCAAATGTGTCGCCAATTTGCCAGTTCACCTTGGAGTTCATGCAATCTAACCTTCCAGAGCGGCCTACCATGTGGAACCTTATCAAAGGCCTGACTGAAATCCATATAGACTGTGTCCACCACCCTGCCCGCGTCAACCTTTCTGGTCACTTCCTCAAAAAACCCAAACAAAATTTGTACAGCATGATCCGCCATGCACAAAGCCATGCTGACTGTTCCAAGTCAAACTCTGTCTTTCCAAATGCATGCACATCTTATCTCTCAGAACCTTCTCAAGTGGTTTACCGGAAACACGTGTGAAGCATACTGGTGCATACTTCCCACGTTTTTCTATGCAGCCCTTCTTGAATAAGGGCACAACATTTGCTCCTGCCCAATCTTCCGGGACCTTGGCCCCTGACCTGTCTTTTCTCGCCTCTTGCAGTCTCTTGGATATATCTGGTCAGGACCAAGAGATTTATCTGACTTAATGCATTCTAATATGTCCAACAGCACCTCTACTGTGATATTAACGGTATCAAGATATGACAACTAACCCCCACCCCCACACCCCCAAAGGTCAAAGATCTTCATGTCTTTCTTCGTGGTAAACACAGAGGGGAAATTGAGGACCTCGCCCGTCTGTTGTGGTTTTACACATGAATGCCCACTTTGGATTTTAAGACGTCCTATTTTCTCTCTAGTCGTTCTTTTTCTTTACGATATTGAAAGCACATCTTTGGATTCACCCTAATTTTTCAGCCAAGGCTATGTGTTCACCCTTTTCGCCCTCCTGATTTCCTTCTTCAGTAAACTCCTTTATCCCTTGTGTCTCTCCAGAGATTCCATTGATTCCAGCTACCTGAAACTGAGCCGTCCTTTTTGCTGGCCAGAGCCTGATTATTTCTTGTCATCCAGGGTTCTTTCTTCCTGCCTCACTTTCCCTTCATACTCACAGGAACATATCGACCTTGAACTCGCGTTATCTCACTTTTAAAGGCTTCTCACTTACCGGAGATCCTGTTGCCTGGAAACAAGCTTCTCCAATCAATGTTTGCAAGTCCCTGTCTACTTCCAGTAAAATTCACCTCGCCCCAATTTAAAACTTATCCCTCCCATAACTATTTTAAGTGGTAAATGCTGCACACTTTACTTCTGTCACCTATCCTGCCCTATGTGCCAACAGTAGGTCGGGTTTGTCCCCTCCCGAGTAGGACCCTCTATATGCTGCTTGTGGAAACTTTCCTGAACACACTTAACTAATTTCTTTCCATCTTAGTCCTTAAACCTCTGGAAGTCCCAGTCTATGTTAGTATAATTAAAACACCTATTGTGACAAACCCATTGCTCCTGCAAGTCTCCTCAGTCTCCCTGCATATTTGTTTCTCTACTTCCCATTGATTATTTGGAGGCTAATCGTGCAACCACTATAACATCACCATCCCCCTCTTACTTCTTTGCACCATCCACAAAACCTCACTGGACATTATCTCAGTTATTTCATCTTTAAATACTGGAGTAGTATGCACCTGAGTCGGAACTATTGGTATTGAAACTGTTTCAATTTACATCTCTCACTCCCAGTGATTTTCACACCCACAGCACACCTCGTCAAGGCGCAACGAATATATAAAGCCGTAAATGGAAGGGAGCTGCACATCCTGTCACTGACAGCATTGGCTGCAAGTTTCCCCACACTGGGCAGGAATCTAACAGTGTTACCGAACAATGCAACAGTCTGGGGTTATATATGAATGAACCAGTGCTGTCTGCACAGCTCCTGTGACTGCTTCCTGTTCCTGTGTACCAGTCTTTAGCAGTTGAGTGACTCCCTCCTGTTCCTGTGTCCCAATCTCGAGCAGTTGAGTGACTGCCTCCTGTTCTTGTGTCCCAGTATCGAGAAGTTGAGTGACTGCCTCCTGTTCCTGTGTCCCAGTCTCGAGCAGTTGAATGACTGCCTCCTGTTCCTGTGTCCCAATCTCGAGCAGTTGAGTGACTGCCTCCTGGTCCTGTGTCCCAGTCTCGAGCAGTTGAGTGATTGCGTCCTGTTCCTGTGTCCCAGTCTTGAGCAGTTGAGTGACCCCCTCCTGTTCCTGTGTCGCAGTCTCGAGCAGTTGAATGACTGTCTCCTGTTCCTGTGTCCAGTCTCAAACAGTTGAGTGATTCCCTTCTGTTCCTGTGTCCCAGTCTAGAGCAATTGAGTGACTGCCTCCTGTTCCTGAGTCCCAGTCTCGAGCAGATGAGTGACTCCCTCCTGTTCCTGTGTCCCAGTCTTTAGCAGTTGAGTGACTGCCTCCTGTTCCTGAGTCCCAATCTCGAGCAGTTGAGTGACTGCCTCCTGTTCCTGTGTCCCAGTCTCGAGCAGTTGAGTGACTGCCTCCTGTTCCTGTGTCCCAATCTCGAGCAGTTGAGTGACTGCCTCCTGTTGCTGTGTCCCAGTCTCGAGCAGTTGAGTGACTCCCTCCTGTTCCTGTGTCCCAATCTCGAGCAGTTGAGTGACTGCCTCCTGTTCTTGTGTCCCAGTATCGAGAAGTTGAATGACTGCCTCCTGTTCCTGTGTCCCAGACTCGAGCTGTAGAATGACTCCCTCCTGTTCCTGTGTCCCAGACTCGAGCAGTTGAGTGACTGCCTCCTGTTACTGTGTCCCAGTATCGAGCAGTTGAGTGACTCCCTCCTGTTCCTGTGTCCCAGTCTCGAGCAACTGAGTGATCCCTCCTAATCCAAAGTTTGTGAAAATAGATGTCCTCCACTTGCTGCTGACTAACAGGCTCCAATCTCTCTGTGCTCACCTGCTGCTCCTGTGGAATGGAGTTGAGGGACTGAATGGCCACTTCACATTCCTTACAGCTTCTCTTGACTAAAAGTCTTTCTCCTGTTTCTGTAAAACACCATCAAAATCTGAATGATGTATTTTTGTCAGTAATTGTGCAAACAAGCTGACTGTCGGAATTCAGAAGCTGAATAGCCTCTTCCTGTTCCTGTGTTACACAGTCAAGAGGCAACAGAGTCTCAGTGATGTACAGCACGGAAAAAGACCCTTCGATTCAGTTGTCCATTCTGACCAGATATCGTAAATTAATCTCGTCCCCCTTGCCAGCACTTGGCTCATATCCCTCTAAACCCTTCCCATGCGCATACCCATTCCAATGCCTTTTAAATGGTGTAACTGTGCCTGCGTGCACCACCTCTTTTGGGTGCTCATTCCATACACACAGCAGTCTCTCTTTGAAAGTGTTGTGCCTCATTTACCTTTATAAATCTTTCCCCTCTCACCTTAAACCTTCGACTTGTAATTTTGGACTCGCCTATCCTGGGATAAAGACATTGACTGTTTACCTTATCTATGACGCTCATAATTTTATAAACCTCTTTAAGGTCACCCCTCAGCCTTAACACTTGAAAATAGCCCCAGCCTATTCAAACTCTCTCTGTAGCTCAAACCCTCCAACATCTGCAAAATTCTTAAAAATCTTCTGCACCCTTTCAAGTTTGACAACATCTTTCCGACAGCAGGGAGACCAGAAAAAAAAGGCAACATTACAAAAGTGGCCAAACCCATGTCCTGGACAGGGGCAACATGTCTTGCAAACACATAAACTCAAAGCACTCACCAATAAAGGGAAGATCACCAAGTGTCTTCTTCACTGCGCTGTCTACCTGTGACGGCACTTTCAAGGAACTGAGAACCTGCACCACAAGGTGACACAATAGCTCAATGACTAGCATTACTACCTCAGAGCACAGCGTTCTGGGTTTCACTCCATCCTTGAATGACTGCCTGTGTGGAGTTTGCACATTCTCCCCGTGTCTGCGTGCGTTTCTTCCGGGTGCTATGTTTTCTGCCACAGTACAAAGATATCCAGGCAAGTGTAGATTGGCCATGTTAAATTGCCACAAGTGCCCAGGAATGTGTAGGTGAGGTGGATTAGCCATGGGAAATGCAGGCTCAGAAGGACAGGGAAGGGGTTTCTCCAGTAGGATACTGGTTAGGGGGTCGGTGTGGCCTAGATGGGCCGAATAGGCTGTTTCCTCACTGTAGGTATTCGATAATTTAAATTGAGTTCTCTTTGAGTGGCAACTTTCGACAGAACCCTACCTACATATCTTGCCCTAATTTGTCTTGCCAAAATGCAACACCTCATACTTATGTAAATTTAACTCCATCCACCACCCCTCGGCTCACCTAATCAACTTTCCCCTTGTTCGGAGATATCATTTTTCACAGTCGACTACACCACCAAATTTGGTATTATCTGCAAGCTTACTGACCATACTTCATATACTCAAATGCAAATGATTTGTATTAGTGACAAAAGGCAGTGGACCCACTGTTGATCTTCGCGGCACGCCACTGGTCACAGGTCTCCAAGGTCATTGAACAAATATCCAGTGTCACGCCCTGTCTCCGATATTCCAGAAGATGTTGGATCTAAATGGCGAACTCTCCCTGGATCCCAGGCAGTCTGACCTTGCTAACCAGTCTACAGAACATGTTGGTTTTCCTACTGAATTCCATAAAGACAACATCCACTGGCCTGTCTTTATCAATCGTCTTCATCACTTCCTCAAAAAATTCCACCGAGTCAGTGAGACGTGATCTCCAATGTACAAAGCCCTCTTCAGTCCTTGTCTTTCCAAATGCGTATACATCCTTTCTCTCAAAACCCCCTCCAACAATTTAGTCACAATTGACGTCAGGCTTACCAGTCTATATTTACATGGTTTTTCCTTCCTTTCTTAAATGATGACACTACATTAGCAGCCCTCCAGTATTTTGGCACCTCCCCTGTGGAAATCAATGATACAAATATATCAGCAAAATGCAGAGAAACCTCTTTCCCAGCTTCCCACAAATGTCTGAGATACAACTGATCAGGTCCCAAGGATTTGTTCACCTTTATGTGTTTTAAAATGTCCAACACATCCTTGTAATATAGAAGCTTTTCAAGATATCACCAAACATTTCCTCATTCTCTCGCTCTTGTAACTCCCTCCACATTAAATACTCAGGAGAAATACTCGTTTCATATCCCTCCCATCTCTTGTGGTTCCACACATAGGTAGCCTTACTGATCTTTAAGGTAGCCTATTCCTCCCTAGTTAATCTTTTGCCATGAAAGGATTTGTAGAATTTCTTCAATACCTCGTTAACCTTATTTCTAAAGCCAACTCGTATTCACATTTTTCTAGCCCGATTTCCCCATTGACTATACACTTACTGCCCTTATCCTCTGGGCATCCACTTGATTTCAGTTCTGTTTACCTGACATATGCCTCCTTTCTTACCTTGATCAGCGCATCAATATGTCTACCCATCCAGCACTCTCTGCACTCACCAGCCTTGCCCATCTCACTAATGGGAACACGTTGGCTCTGGACTCTCTGAAACCAAGTTTTGATGGCCTTGCATTTACCAACCATCACTTTACCTGCAAATCGAGTATTCCTATTAGCCTTTCACAGGGCTCAACTAACACTTTCAAAATTATCCTTGTTCAAAGTTAGAACCTTATTGTTTACATCAGGTCTTTCCTATTCCATAACTAGTTTAAACGTAATATTTATGCGTAACAGACTTGAAATGTTAAATAAACACTTCCTGCTCCTCTGTAACAGGCTCGAGAGACTGCATGGGATCCTCCTGTCCCTGTATAATAGCCACAAGACATGAAATGACACATCAACCCCTGGATTACGAGAAACCAATAAACTGTATCTGATGGAGATCCATCCCTTCTCAGTTACAGAAACAATGAACTCCAGGTGCCCTCTCAGTGACACCTCATACAGCTGCAGCGACAAATCCTGTTATTTTGAATGATTTTTTGGCAAAGTGTGCTAATATTCCAGAGTTCCACCTTTTCAAGTAGCAACAGGCTAATCTTGGCTGAATGGCCTTCTCTTATCTCTCTGTAAGAGGTCCATAGGGACAGAATTGCTTCGGCCTGTTGCTGAGCAGCAGTCTCAGTGCTCTGTCTCAAGTTATGAAAGGATTTGAAAACAGGGCATTAAAACGTGGCATAGCCTCACGCTGGTCAGTAAGTATCATACTGTACGTTCAGGCATCTAGAAACTTACCCATCCGACGTTTTTTTTAATGTAGCCGATCTGTTATTTTATAACTGTTTTCTTTCATAAACAGAGTGGAACACATATAGACCCATGCAGTGTTCTGTTAATAATCTCGTACGCAAGGAAAAATAAATAAAAATTGTAAGATTTATGGTCCATCTCTCAGCAACCCTCATCCATTCTATCCAAAACCAGTAAATGTTCCCTTTTATTGTGATATGAAAAGTGATGTATGGAACAGGATAACTGATCCTATTTGTTCATTGACTGTGATTAATGCCAGTCTCGATGGATACTAATTATCCCAGTGGAGAGTTTCCATCTTTTAAATATAATTGGGCGCCGTTCAATGTGTTATTCCATAACATAAGCGGGACCATCACCGACAGCACTGACAGGGATCAGCAGATCCAGAGAGAGGGGGAGGAGAGATCAGAATCTGAGAACATTAGACTGGAATGTTCCAACAATGGATCATAATCTGAGAACATTACACCGGAATGTGCCAACAATGGATCATAATCTGAGAAAATTAGACTGGAATATTCCAACAATAGACAGGAGTTTATCCTATTATGTTTGGTGTCTTTCTACATATTATTGGTGGCCATTATCCTCGAAGATCTATTACGCTCTTCTCATTATTCAATATTTTTATTATCCCTTCCTGGCTGTCATTGGTGTTCCTAGTAAGTGTCACTGTTCATTTTTTTCTATAAACTAGTTATGACTGTGTTACTGTTCTTTCATATAGTCTACACTTCTATCCGCTATTATTGTTCCTGTTGAAACTCTGAATCCAGATATTCACTCTACAGACCACTACTAACTATATCAATGAAGGTGTTCAATTACTGCCTCCCTCTGCTCTGGCAATGTTACTCATGGGTCTCTGTGTTGACCTACTCAGTTTCAGCAGATAACCGCAAGATACTGTATCTTTGTCTTTGTTATTTAAATATTAAGAGCATGTAGGTCACTGCCTACTCTTCTGGTTACAAACTCCACTTCATTCCAGTGTTTCCAACCCATCCCTGACTAATGTCTGCGGCTGAAGCAGGCGAGTCAAAACTGTGGGAGATCCATTTGACCATGAGCTGATTCCTGACACCATGCCCTGTCCATTTCTAACTTGAAATACTCACCACTCCACAATGTATCTCATTGGCTTATTTCATCGCCTGTTTGAACTTTGAGTTATAAAATACAGCCTTAATGAAGTTAATAATCTGCTGCTGACGCTCCCGACTTCAAACCTGTTGAAGCAAATCTGATTCGAACACACACCAACCTCCCATCCAACTGTCATTCATGTGCACCCGGATATATATTGCTATTTTTATGGCAATGCTTTTATTTTAACATTTTCAAACACTTCATCTTTTCTGTCCATGAAAATTCTCTCATTCTCTCTCTGTCGATTAAATAAAAGCCTGTCAGTGGTTCGTATTTAAAATAGTTTCCTCCATGTGCGTTCCTTCTCAAACAATGTTTCACATTCAACCACGCCAATCGGGCACGTGCACACTCTCTCCCTCAGTCTCTGATGAACACACACACACACACACACACACACACACACACACACGCAGATTGAGCAAACCTTCCCATTGTAGGCAGTCATCTGATGCGAGTGTGGTTATGGGTATTGTGTTGGCAAATGGGCCTCATTTAGACCGTGCTGTATTTCTGATGATAAAGCATCTTTGCTGCTGTGATTGTATGGCTGTAGAAGGTCAATCACTGAGTACCTTAAAATAGGAATTGATAGGTTTCTGAAGAATCTCTTAACAAAGTTTTTAAGACAGAACTTGTAATATTTTCTGAAAATATGTCAATGGCAAAATTAAGAGAAAGAAATGTGCAGTTTTCTTACTGTTTGATACCAGATAATTGAGGACCGGGAAATAGCAGAACTATGGACAAAATGCTTCAGGTCTGCCTCCACAGAGGAAAACAAAACAAAAAAGAAAACTTCTTAGCAATACTAGGGATCTTTAGTCTGGCGAGAAAAAGGGAATATAATGAAATTAGCAACTAACCGGTCTAAAGAAAGTATTGGACTGACATTAATGGGCATCGACAAAGTCAACAGAGATTTATGAAATGGGAGTCATATTTGAGAAAGTGGCTTTTAGCAAAATTATGGAGAAGCTTTCAATGCAATACGAGTCGAATTTCAGAAAGTGTTTTGATAAAGCCCCAAGCCTATTGTGCGAATTCGAATCCTGTGGGATTGAGGCTAATATATGGTCATGGTTTTAGAATGGGAGAGCTGGCTGGAAACACTGAGTAGGAATAAAACAATATTTTTTTTAAATGGAAGACTAGTAGGATATAGCAAGGATCGTGGCTTTGGCCCCAGCTATTCCCAAAACACACCATATATTTGGTTGAGGGGCTCAAATGCAATATCCCCAACTCTGCTGACAGCACTGAACGATGACAGCATGTGAGTGGGTGAGGGGGATGTAAAAAAGCTCCAAAGTGACCGAGACAAGTGAAATTACTGGGAAAATACGTGGCAGGTGGAGACCAATGGGAGAGATGAGATGTTGTGCACATTGATTGGAATAATAAAATCGCAGCCTCTCATTTGAAAAAGGGCGTGGTTGAAAAATGTTGCTCTATGAAGGAACTTAAGCTGCATTTTTGTTTATTTCTGTGCAGCCCTTTCGGTACATGTAGGGCAATGAGTTCTAAAACCAGAAGTCAATACTGGGAATGGCATTGGCACGCTGACCAGTGTATATAGACCCAGCAAGTGGGGAACTGTGACATTGAAGTGAATCTGGATCTCCCTGTACACAAGTCACTGAAAGCAATATTGCAGGAGCAGAAAGCAGGTAGGAAGATAAATGGTGTATTCACCTTCATTTTAGGGGCATTGAGTACAGGAGTAAGAGTAAGTGCAGCTGTACAGGGCTTTAGTGAGACCGCATCTCGAACATTGTACTGTATTGTGCGCAGCTTTGGTTTCCTTACCCAATAAAGGACAAACATGACATTGAGGGAGAGCTGTGAAGGATGACCAGACTGATCTCTGGGATGACAGGTTTGTTGTTGGAGCGGAGTTTGGGGCGACTGGGCTTGTATTCTATGCCGTTTAGGAAAATGAGTGGTGATCACAGTGAAATATATAAAACTCTGACAGGGCAAGACAGATTGGAAGCAGAGATGGTAATTCCCTGGCGTGGACGTCTAAAACAAAGGACCACAGTGTTAGGTACAGACAGGCCACTTTGCATTGAGATGAGAATAAATGTCTGCACTCAGAGACTGGCGAACCAGGGGTACTCTTTCCCAGATCAGGCTGTGGAAATCAAGGCGCTGAATATAAATAAGGATTTCTGGAAATTTGAGGGGTAGGGAGAGAGCAGGAGTATCGTGTGAAGATAGATCAGCTATCAGTCCAGACGCAGCAGCTGTGTTCCTTTGCAACACCGTTTTGTAGAAAATCGCGCAATATTAATAATGGGGTCTATGAGAAAAAGAGGGCAAGGGACGAACCCCCCAAAATATCAGTAAAGGCAAAAATTAATTTTAGTCTAACACACACTAGCACAGTCTAAAATACATCTTTAAATCACTTATTGTCATGAAACTGTCCTCTAAATGTAATACTTTCAAACTACAGTCACTGACTACAGCAGTGTACCTTTCACCACACTCTTCTCCAGAAAGCGCATGTGGCTGACTGACCACGTGATGCCGATGGGGAAATTTCAGTTCTCCTCAAGATTCTCCCACTGTTTGAAATAAAGTTCTTTCTAAATGTAGACTACAATTCCCGGTTTCAGGCTCAGTTTCAAGGCTTCCAGAGCGGATTGTATTCCTGTTTTAGCTGAACACATTGATTGTACATTTTGCAGACAGTGGATCCTGAGGCTGGGTTTTGCTGTTCAGCTGGTTCCTGGCAAGGAATCGCGTCACAGTGAATGAGAGTTCACTTCATGGATAAAGGTTCATGAATCAAATTGCGGCCAAATTATATTTAATCAACACGCGTTGTCTGAGAACTGCCTGTATATTGAATGGAGGAGCAAAATTGTTGTGCTGAAGGGACTCCAGCAGTTCTCATTTTATATTTCACAATGTTTAACCATATTAAGGCATACGAATATTGTATGGGTAAAACTGCATGAAGGAGATGTTTAGCCATTAACTAGCACAGGGAAAGCTCAATGTGTTGTGTGAAGTACTCATTTCCCTATGTTACTGTGCAGTCTGTGGGAAAGCTCTGTAAATGTTGTCACAAACCATCAGATGTTAGGGTGGAGGTCTCTGCAGGGTCAACAGGACTATGTTTCCCATACCCTTTTCTGACACCAAGGTTGGGTCCGGCTGTTCTCATCAGGTATATCCTTTAAGAGCTCAGACCAGTTGATACAATTGAGTGTCTTGCTTGGCTGTTTCAGAGACCATTGAAGAGTTTATCACATGTCTGTGTGTCTTGAGTCACTTTTAGGCCAGACCAGGAAAGCACGGGAGACTCACTTCCTGAAAGTACATTGGGAAGGAGATCGATGTTTACAATCAACATTGGACACAAGATCACTGTTACTGACACCAGCTTTTACAGCTCGATATGTTAATACTTGTTTTTATTATTCCACCAGCTGCCACCAGCTGCTCAAGCATTAGCCTGGTCTGTATTAATAATCCAATGACAATTCCACAACAGCACTTTCTCCGCATGGGGACCTATTGGAAACCACACTGAGCTGCTTGACAACTCTGTTAAGAAAAGAACTCCAACCAATTTTGACTGTCGTGATGGGACTGATGGGGTGATAATTGGTCTGATTGTATTTATTCCCCTCTTAGGGAACTGGACATAGCTGAGTAATTTTCCACATTGCCAGGGAGATGTCAGAGTTGGAGCTGGAATGAAACAGCTTCCCCCAGGACACGGCTTGTTGTGTAGAAAACTCTTCAGTCCTATTGCAGGAATGGGGTCAGGGCCCATTACCTTTGTCGTATCTACTGTGTTCAGCTGTTTCTTCATGTCACGCGCAGCGAATTGAATTAGTTGTGATTCTGTGGGCATCATGACAGGGTGAGGTGGATCATTGACTCAACATGTCTGACTGAGGATAGTGCAGACACCACATAATTGATTTTTACACTAATGTCCAGAACGGTTCCATTATTTAGGATGGGGATATTTATGGAGTCCTCTCATCCAGTAACTTGTTTAATGATCCATATTTGGCAGGATGACAGAGCTCAGATCAGATTTGTTAGTTGTGGGATCATTTCTGCCTCTGTACCAGATGTTAGTTCTGCTGTTTCGAATGTAACCAGTCAATTGTGGTAGCTTTGATGGGTTGTCTTCAGGTAAAGGTACACATGGTACTGACCCTGGCATGTTCACCCACACTCAGCACTGAACCATAGATCTGCTTGATGGTAATAGTGTACTGAGAGATTATCCTGAGCGAAAGGTTGCAGATTGTCATTGAATACAATTCTGCCTCTGCTGCAGCTGTGATCTACAGCATCAGATGATAACCCAGTTTAAGCTGCAATGTCTACAATTCAATTCCACTGACTGTCCCCCAGTTCACACCGAGACCCATTCACCCAACAGCCCTGTATTCACTGACCTACTCTGGTTTCTGGTGCGGCAACCCTTCCATTTTCATAGTCTCATTCTGCTGAAATTCTTTCCTTGGTGTCACGCCTCCAATTTGTTACTTTCACTCAATCTTTTCCTTTCAGTAATACCATCTTCAGTATTTGAAGTGAATGTGTTTCCTTCTGTGTTTCTCCCTGACGATGATTCTGAACTCCGCAGTGTCAGTGATGCCAGCCTTCGGCAGTTTCAGAGTCAAGGAACTTATGCGTTATTGTTTAGTTCCCAGTGTACAGCGCTCCATGTTGGACAGAATGTTTGGGCATCTTTGACATATGTCGTTGGAAATTGTTCAAAAACAGAAATTGCTGAAGCTGTTGCAGCATTTTCTGGAGTGAATACAGATATAAACTTGCAGGTCCAGTGAAACTTCTACAAAGCTCCCTGTTTCTCCAGCAATTTTTGGTACTCTATGTCCAGTATCGATCGTTATTTGTTTAACTGAAAATTTGTTCTGTGCCCCTATTCATTTCTGGATAAACACAGCAGGTCTGTCAGCATCTGCAGAGACAGAGAAACAGAGTTAGTGTTTCAAGTCTAGTGTGAGAATTCTTCAGTACTGAAAATAATTAGAAAATGTGGTTTTAAACACGTGCCAGAGATGGGGAATGGGTGACAGGGAAAAGAGAGTGTGACAAAAGATAAATGAAGAGTATGTAAAACGGGTTTAAATTAAAATGTAACTGAGGGAAAGGGGTTCTCTCTATTGATTGTAAGATAAGCAAGACACAAGCACACAAGGCCATAGGGAGGACAGGAGGGGGCATTTTGACTATATGGTATTATATAGATCTGGCCATAGATACGTTTTCATTGTCGAGATCATCACCCCCTTTAGACAAATAAATTCAGGTGCTTGACCTCTTATTGGCACTTGTAAGCGTTTCAGTATTTAATATGGAGAAAGACAAATAACAGTATGAAGTTTGGGCTGAGTACTGTTTTACTGTCATGTTTAATATAGTTTCAAATTTGCAGTACTTATCTTTAAATGCATATTCTTGAAGTTAGTATCAGATGGAGTGTAGAAGGTTATGGGGCTGACATTCCAGAAGTTTATGAAATCATGAGAGGTATGGATCAGGTGAATATCCAAGGGTTTTTCCACAGGATGGGAGAGTTCAACCATAGAAACCATAGGCTTAAGTTGAAAGGGGGAACATTTACAAGGGACACAGGGACAATGTTTTTACACAGAGGGTGGTGTGGGTATGGAATGAGCTGCCAGAGGAAGAGTGGTAGATCCATGTACAGCTCCAACATTTAAAACTCATATGGACAAACATATGAATGGGAAACATTTAGAGGCATATGGGCCAAATGAAAGCAGATGGGGCTCGTATAGTTTGGAAAACCTGGCCAGCATGGGCATTGAGGAAAGCTTCACACACAGTCAGTGTGGTTTCGTGAAAGGGAAGTTATATTTTGCCCTGTAAGATCATGCAAACTTTTTCTGGAGATGCCTGAAAATATAACATGCAGATTTGATATGGGGGGAAATCTGATAGACAAGAGGCTTTCCAGAGATTTTCCACAGGGTATGATCAAATAAAAGATCTTACTCAAGCCAGAAGCTCGTAGGATGACGAATAATGTATTAACATGCGATGGTGATTGGTTAACACATAGAAATCGGAGAGTCAGGATTAATGGATCTTTATGATAAATGTGAATCTGCTGGAGTACCACACATATCAGTCCGATGGCATCAGTTATTGACAATCTATACTGACAGCCTGAAGGAGGGAGCTGAGTGCAATATACATCCGAGTTTGTGGATGACACTGAGAATCAAAAGGCAGGCTGTCACTTAACGGAGAGAACTTCCAGAAAAGGAGCAGTACAAAGAGATTGCAGTCTTTCTGTGTATGAAACACAACGTCAGCATGCTGATGCAGCAAGTAACTAGGTTGGGACATTCGGCGGCTTCCTGGGATAAAAAGGTTGAATTATTGAGAACCTCTATAATAGTGAAGTGATTATTCATTGGGGTTAAATGAATGGTGAGCGATACTGCTGAAATATCCAAGACACAGAAAGGACTTGAGAAGGCAGATATTGAGAAGTTGTTTCCATTCCTGGGCAGAGTGTCACACTCGAGGATATAGGTACCGAAAAAGAAGTATCGATTTCAATCTGAGATGCAAAGTGGTGTCTTCTCTCCGAATATAGTAAATGTCTGGAATTCCCTAACCCAGAGAGGTGTGGAGGGATACAAGGAGTCGGCAAGAAAGTTGAGTTGAGCCCTGGAGTAGATCAGCCATGTTCTTATTAAATGACAGGGCTAGCTTGATGGGCCGAATGGCCTACTCTTGTTCCTATTTATTAATTTCACATGTTATGCTTTTGGAAAGTAACTGGGTATTTTCCTGGGAGTTGTGTTGTACAATGTTGCACTCAGGGAGAGCAGATGATTTGTTTGAGTTAACCCCGGGTGGGGTATGGGGGCTGTATTCCCAGCGAATCTGGGTCTGTAACATGACCAACATCTGGACGGAAGTTACAGAGAGGGGAAGCCTGGAAAGAGGGATTGGGGGTGGGTGTCGGTTCCTGACCCAGCCTAGATTTTCCAAGTATGTTTCCGAAACTACAACTCACCATCGGAGTGGCCTCGATCTTCCCCTCTGTATCAGGTCCGAAGGGCTGAATAGAACATCAGAACACAGGGCTGAGGGATACGAATGGGCCATTCGGCCCTTGGACACTACTCCACTAGTAAACAAGCTCGTGGCTCATCTCATAGTGGTCCCAACTACACTTCTCTCTCCATGCGCCATTATCCCTGATTCACCTGTCTATGGGCAATCAGGTGAAACCAAGCTCAATATAATATAAAGATTCAGCCATCCCAAACTTCTGGGAAAGAGAATTCGGGCTTGAATGAAATCCCACTTGGAGAATTTCTCCTAATTCTTGCTCTGACTGAGATTAGACGGAGTTACTGTTTCTTTTTCTAGTCCCACTCCTCCACTGCTCCCAACAAATTTTAAATGTGACCAGGTTGGTGATATGGCAGATCATAAAGGTCTCAGACTGGGTCAGGTTCAGTGGAAGGAACAAGTCAGGCAGATTTCTTTAGTCATCCACAATTAACTAAGAGAACTAACGCGTGTGCATGTTGGATCTGTGATTAGCACTGCTACATCCCATCACCAAGGAGCTGGGTTCAATTCCAACCTCGGGCGACGCTCTGTGTGGGGTTTCCTCACAATGCTCCAATTTCCCCCCACAGTCGAAAGATATGCAAGTTACAGTGGATTGGCCATGCTAAACTGCCCATAGTGCCCAGGGATGGGTAGGTTAGTCATGGGAAATGCAGGGTCACATGGATAGGGAAGGGCGGGCAGATCAGGGGGGATGCTGTTCGGAGGGTCAGTGTGGACTTAATGGATGGGATATCCTACTTCCACACTGAAGAGATTCTATAAAAATGACAATAAATTTGGACTATACCCAGTAGGTATCTATCTGATCCACTCTCCTCTAGGTCTTGTATATTTCAATAAGATCACCTCTGTTTCCAAGAGTGACCTGTTAAAGCCTTCGTAATATAAGGTACTCATTCCTGGAATACGTGAAGTGAAACATCTCCGAACTACTTCCAATATAATTATATCCTTCCTCAGATAAGGAGACAAAGAAAAAATAATCTCACACTCAGAGCTTGTGTTTTATTTTTGTTTTCTCAGTGTTGTGGGTCTTTGTAACTCTCTTCCCCACAAATCATTGAAGGCAAAGATATTGAATATTTTTGAGGCACAGACAGAAGGTTCATAAATAACAACGGAGTCGAGGATTATCGGGGATTGGCAGGAATGTGCGATCTGGCGGAAAATGTAGACGGTAGTACCAAATGACACGGCTCCAGAACATCCAGGAATATAATTCAAAACTGATGGAAGACTGATGGAAGCTCAATGTATATTCGATGGCTTTAATTCATGAGCGCTCCAGGATTATGTTTTTTCAGGACTTTTCAGCGGCGGTGATTCAGAAAAGAAAATATTGTGATGACATCAAGAGAAGTGTAAACGAACTCAGGATTCAGTATTCCTTATGGTTCCCAACGGTGCTTCGTATTGCTTTGAATGGATCAATGAACTTGTCTGACTCTCCAGAGAAAGCAAAAACTTTGTGGACATTTTAAAGTAAGCTGGATGTTGAGATAATCATGTTTCTCTCTTAAAGAAATTTTGTTGGATTTTTCTGGTATCAACCAGTGTTAAATTATAGTCGGGGATTGGTAGAATACTCACTTTTAACTTCTTCATACTATCATTACTCATTTTCTCTTTCTTTGCTTGTGTCTGGGGTGCGGCTCAAGCTGGAGCGAGATATAAATGTGGTTGTGATGATTAATTGCCCACCTATTAATTGTTATTAATTGCCCTGGATGCCATATTGGAAGCGGGCAGAAGTTAAAGTTTTGTGATATGTAAGCGTCCCCATTGGGTAGGGTGGTGGGGGGGGGGGGGGGGGGAGGAGTTGAGAAAACTTTATCAAGTGTCATTGGTACTTTGGATTTTGTTTCGTTCTTTTTTAAATGTTTTTAGCTTTGGAAAGTTTTGAGAGCTTGTTAGTTGCAGTAGTTTTAGTTTGTACAGATTTAAGCTCGATGAGTCTTTTGTCATCAATGCTTAGCGATGTGTAATTCGATATGAAATTCTCTCGAGTTCAAATGTTGCTCCAGTATGTTATGGATAATGATGTGCTTAAACGGTGTACCTGGAACATTAAGGGGAGCCATCTGCCATTCAAGAGGGAAAATGTACTTTATCGTCTTACAAAAGAGAGAGTGAATGTTGTCCTATTGCAGGAGATGCACCTTGATTACAAGGAACGTTTGACGTTACAGCAGAGAGGGTTTGATCGGGTTTATTTCTCATGTTTTAATACTAAGAGTGGGGGAAAATCATAATGGATAGGAACAATCTTTCATTTAAATTACTAGATTATATTAAACACCCACGGAAGGATCGTAATCCTCAAAGCCTTGAACTATGGAAATTAACACATTATTTTGAATGTTTATTGCCACCCGGTGCACCCTCTCAAGCTCCTGGAAGATGCCTTTCCCAAATTAAGTTATCTTGCATCGTGGCACATTATTGTAGAAGGAAATTTCGACTGTCTTATGGCCCTACTGTGGACAGAATGTCCAATCGTCCCCCAACATTCTCGTTATAATGTAAGCAATTAGTGGATTTGTGTGCAGAACTAGAGCTGGTGGATGTCTGGAGGCAAATCTGCCTCACAAGTAGGGATTTTATTTTCTTCTTTAACCCGCAGAAATTGCACACGAGGGTTGATCTCTTCCCCATCCCTGCAACAATCTTAGATTCGGTGGCATCCTGCGCAATTAGGAATATTATCCCAACATACCTGTCCCAGAAGTGGGATAGAAGTCACATAAGATTATGTTGTATGCAGATGGTCTTATGTTTCTGTCAAATCCCACAATTTCGGTAGCTCACGTGATGCAATGCATTAATTCGCTTGTCACTTTTTCGAGCTTTAAGATTAATTTTACAAAGTTGGAGGCCATGCCTATGGGAGATCTTGGGGAAATACCTGATGTTGAGGGCAAATCCTGGTTTCCTTTTAAATGGTCACGGGGGGTAGGGTGGGGAAGGACCCTATTTCGGTATATTCATTTAATCCGTCTTTGATCATTTATTTAACGTGAACTAAGTCGATTTGTTTGAGAAAATTAAACATGACCTTCAAAGATGGAAGACAAATCCAATATCCTAGCTAGGTCATAAAGCTGTTCTTAAAATGAATGTCCTTCCTTATTTGCTATACCGCTTGTGAATGCTTTCTTTGATGTTTCCCAGACAGATATTTAGGAGACTTTATGGCTGGTTTATCTCTTTTATTTGGCACAATAAGCGACTTTTTATCAAGCTAAGCAAATTGCAACTACCCCACTGATTGTGGGGAGTAGATCTCCCAGATTAAAGCTATCAATTAAGATAATTTTTATCCCATGTTATTGCCTGGGACGCTGAGGATTCAGCATCAATACTGTGAGATATTGAACCCTCTCAGGTAAAGTGAATCCTGATTAGTCTGTTTTTCTTAGCTAAAGTGACAACATTTAAGAAATATTGTCATAACCCAATAATTATCAATACTGTTAAAGCAAGAATGACAATGCATCAGATTGAGGGCAATACAGCCAAAACCATGTTTCTTACCCCTATAATTGGTATACCGGGTTGTCATCCTGGGACAATAGATTCCATGTTTAAAATGTGGGCAGCAAGGGGTGGGCTTTGCTTGAGTGATTTAGAATTCGTAGAATCCCTACAGTGTGGATACAAGCCCTGGGTCCAGCAAGTCCACTTCAACCTTCTGAAGAGTAACCCACCCAGATCCATTTCCCAACCATCCTGTATTTACCCTGACTATGCCTAAACCTACACATCCCTGAACACTATGAGTGATTTATCAATGGTTAATTCACCTAACCTGCACATCTTTGGACTGTGGGAGGAAACCCACACAGACACGGCGAGAATGTTAACTCCACGCAGCCAGTAACCCAAGACCAGAACCAAAGCTGAGGCCCTGTTGCTGTGAGGCAACAGCGCTAACCACTGAGTCACCACGTGTTATTTGATGGAGAAATAATGACATCATTTGATCAAATAACTCGTACGTATGGATCACCTAGTAGAGACCTCTTCTGCTTTTTTTTCCAGATCAGATATTTGACTTTTAAAAAAGCACACTTTTAACAGACTCTTACAGATCCGATAGAGGGAAGAGGGTGCCTATTGCTCAGAATACACTCTCTGTCAGTACCCTCTATCATTCGTTGGAGAGTGTCCCCTCAGACAAGACTGTGCAGCTTTGTGATGTCTGCGAGAGAGAGTTCAGAACACTTCGGAGACATGGGATGATATTTGTGAAAATGCTCAAAGGATTTTGATCTGTAGTAGGACCCTTTCCATGCAGTTGAAAATTCTTCATTGGGTCTATCTGACCCCAAATTGTCTCTCAAAATGCAACGTGGGATTACCTTCATGTCCTAAATGCTGAATGACTACAGGCACTCTTACTCATTGCTTGTGGTCCTGTTGCAGGCTTCATCTATATTTGAGCACTGTGGGAGGTGTGATAGAGTGGGTATTGAGGACTGAATTGGAGATGGATCTGGTTTCTGTTTTCCTGGTTCTGCCCAGGGCAGTTTCCACAGATAAACATGGGGAAAAATAAATGTGTCCTTACTTTCCGTACTTTCCATGCTAGGAAAAATAGACTGTTGGGTCGTCGTCAGCTCATCATGGAGAATATCTCTTTCGAGTTTCTCACTGGTATGGTGCACCAAAACACAAAGATTTATATGAGACATGGCAGCCCTTTTTGGATTACGGCAATGCAGGGTTATTGGCCACTCCAAGAAGGGTTTTTATATAACCATGATGCTATTGTCTGATGAATCTAATATCCATCGATGAAGAACCATGAACATAAAAAACGTATTAGTTAATACTCTTAATGAACGAGAGCTGTCGTTGTGTTGTGCTGAGCTGTATTGTTTATTCATTATTTATTGTTTAGTTTTGTTTTTCTTCTGTCTGTGTAGTGTTTTAACTTGCTTTGTATGTACATGCAACTGGATGTATTTTTTCAGTTATTTGAATTGTGTTGTTATTGATTTATTATAATATTAAAAATCTCTTTTTCAATAAAATATTTTTGAAAATTAAAATGCTAACATTGATAGAATAGAGTCCAAAGTACTCTCATCAGAGAGACCACTCATGTTGGTTTCTCCTGAGAATCACCAAAGGGTGACCATTGCATGAAAGTTTAAATATGATGGAATATATTGTTAGGTAGCCGTAACCATGGGAAATGCTCTCAAACAGGCGTTTGAAAAAAAAGTGGTAAAAGTGTCTGAGTGCTGTTTGGCTAATGACAGTAACCTCGGGGGTTGAATGACTCAAAGTTCCCGTAACATGGAGCTGAGAAGACCATCAGTTCAGCGGGGACCTTAGTAAATGCCAGAGCAGGTTTGAAGGGCTGAATGGCCTCAGCATGGTTTGAATTTTATGTGATTTGAAAAACGTACTTCTCTACTCCTTCCTCTTATATGTTACACACTGGGAAACTGCCATTTTCCTGAAACTGGGAATTATTTGGAACATTATCTGGAACATTCCATAATCGGCATTCTCCAGAATATTCCATGATTGTGTGGGATGTTTTGAAAAGGCGAGAGATAGAGAGAGAGAGAGAGAGAGAGAGAGAGAGAGAGAGAGAGAGAGAGAGAGAGAGAGTAAGCGTTGCATACAGTGATGAGAGTGGGGGACCATGAGTCTTTTTCGGGGGTAGGTGCGATCACAGATATACAGTGAGTGTGAGGGTGCAAAGAGAATACGGTGACACTTATCCTGAAAGAGCAGGGAAGGTTATTGATATTTGTCCTGTACTACTGGACATTTCTTCAGACCTCAGATACTGCACTGAGCTGGGTGGTGAACTCAGACCATGATTGGTGGGCCTAGTGGTGTGTGGCTCCCTCTGGGAAGAGAATGTCCTCCCTCTGTAGTAGCCCATCTAATACGCCCGCCGTGCTCCGTCAACAAACCATGCTGTAATTGCCCCTTATCTGCCAAACTGCCATTTCCCTGCCTTTGCTCTGTATCCATCTAATCCTGTCCTATCTGTGTATTTGTCCAAATGCCTTTTCAATGTTGTTATTGTACCCACTTCAATCACTTCCCCTGGCAGCTCAGTCCATATGCGTACCACACGCTTTGTAAAAAAGATGACCCTCAGGTTCCTGTTTTATTTTTCCTCTCCAAACATGAAGGAATGTCCTCTCGTCTTCGATTCCCCAACCTTGCAAAAAAAAGTATTCACTCCAGGCATGCATCTTATAATTTGATAAAATCTATACTTCCATAAGAACCACCTCAGTTTCCTACTCTATAAAGAAATAAGTTCTAACCTGTCCAAATTCTTCCTATAACTCAGCCCAGGAAACGTCTTGTAAATTCCTTCTACATTATTTTTTGTTCAATAATATCCTTTCTAGAGCAAGGTGAACAAAACTGTACACAATATTCCAACTGCAGCCTTACCAACATTCTGTACAACTGCAACATAACGTCCCAACTTCTATACTCAGTGCCCTGATGTAAGCCAGTGTGCCAACAGCCTTCCTCATGGTTCTGTGTACCTGTGACCCAAATTTCAGATAACCGTGCACCTGATCTCCAACATCATTTTGTTCCACTACACTCCTTAAGTCCCTCTCATTCATCCTTAAACTCCTACCTGGATTTGATTTTCCAAAATGCAAGACGTCACACTTATCTATATTAAACTCCATTTGCTAATTCTCAGCCCACTTTCCCAGCTGGTCAAGGTATTGCTTCAATTTCTGATAATGTTCCTCTCTCTGAACGATGCCTCTAATTTTAGTGTCATCTGCAAACTTACTAACCTTGCGTTGTGCACTCTGATCCAAATCATTGATATAGATAACAAACAGCTATGGGCCCAGGACCGACGGCTGAGGCACGCCAATTGTCACAGGCTTCCAGTCCGACAAGCATACCTCCACCATAGCCGTTTGCTTCATAATGTTAAGCCAATTGTGTCGCCTATTTGCCAGTTCACCTTGGATTCTATGTGATATAATCTTCTAGAGTGGCCTACTATGTGGATCCTTATCAAAGGTCTTACTGAAATCGAAATAGAAGATGTCTACCACTGTGCCCTCGTCAACGTTCCTGGTCACTTCCTCAAAAATCTCTAACAAACTTCGTAAGGCATGATCCGCCACGCACAAAACGAAGCTGACTGCTTCAAATCAAACTTTGTATTTCCAAATGCATGCACATTTTATTTTTCAGAAGCTTCTCAAGTAGTTTAGCGAAAACAGGTGTGAAGCTTACTGGTCTATATTTCCTGGGCTTTTCTTTGCAGCCATTCTTGAATAAGGCAAAACGTTTGCTAACGCCCAGTCTTCCGGGATCTTGACGCTTAAGCTTTATCTCTCGCTTCTTGCAGTGGTCTAATATATCCATCAGCAATTCTACTGTGATATGGACAGTACCAAGATTTGACAACTAACCTCCTAAGGTCACAGGTCTTTCTTCATGGTAAACACAGAGGGGAAATTGAGGAATTCACCAATCTCTTGAGGTTTTACACATGCATGCCTATTTTGGATTTTAAAGCATCCTATTCTTTCCCTAGTTGTTCTTTATCTTTACTATTCTGAATTTGGATTCTCTCTAAATGTCTCAGCCAAGGCTATCCCACACCCCCTTTCGCCTTGCTGATTTCCTTCTTCAGTAAACTCCTCTATCCCAGTATACCTCCAGGGATTCCCTTGATCCGAGCTGCCTGAACCTGAGCCACGCCTCCATTTTTTCTGGTCAGAGCCTCAATATCTCTTGACATCCAGGGTTCTCTCTTCCAGTCTCACTTTGCCTTCACCCTCACAGGAAAATGGAAACCTTGAACTCGAGCTCTCTCACTTTTAAAGCCCTCCCACTTGCCCGAAATCCTTTTACCTCGAAACAAACAACTCCAATCATCCCCTGCAATCCCCTGTCTAATTCCAACAACATACGCCTTGCCCCAATTGAGAAGTTGAATTTGTGGACAAATTTTGTCCCTCCCATAACTATTTTAAAATTAATACAACTCTAATCACTTTTCTCAAAATGCTCCTCCACTTTATCTCCTATCTTCATATCTTTCTTCACTTGTCTTTATCTCCACTTCACCTATCCTGCCCTATTTCCCAACAGTAGGTCGAATTTGTCCCTTCCCGAGTAGGTTATTCTATATCTTGATTGTGGAAACTTTCCTGAACACACTTAACGAATCACGTTCCATCTAAGTTCTTAACCATCTGGAAGTCCCAGTCTATGTTCGGAAAATTGAAATCATTACAATTGAAATTATTACAATCCTGTTACTCCTGCAAGTCTCCCCAGTCTCCCTGTATATTTCTTCCTCTAATTCCCATTGTTGATTTGGAGGCTTATAGTGCAACCACTATAACATTACCATCCCCCTCTAACTACTTTGCACCATTTACAAAACCTCATTGGATATTATCTCAGTCATTTCAACTTTAAATACTGGTGTGATACTCGCCTTAATCAGTACTATTGGTATTTAAACTGTTTCCATTTACATCTCTCCATCGCAGTGATTTTCACATCATGGCACCCCTTGTCAAGGCACAGTGGAGATATGGAGCTGTAAATGGATGGGATCTGCACATCCTGTCACTTTCAGCATTGTTTGCAAGTTTCCCCACACTGGGCTGCAATCTAACACAGTGTTACCGAACAAAGTAACAGTCTGGGTTTATATATGATTGAAACAGTGCGGTCTGCACAGCTCCCAACTCTGGACATTTAGCCCATGATTATCGATCGAGCAGTGGTGTGGGCTGCACAGAATTCCATTCTGGATATTGCTGGATTGCATTCAGCAGTACGCTAGCCGGATCTACACAGTGCTCCATCGTGAACATATAATGGATGGAGTGGTTATGTGAGTTGGATTGCGAATGTGAGAGAGCTAAACATCTGGCAATACCTTTATTATTTGTTTTCATTCTTGTGATTGGACGCTGTGTCCCAGTCTGGAGCAGTTGAATGACTGCTTTCTGTTCCTGTGTCCCAGTCTCGAGTAGTTGAGTGATTGCCTTCTGTTCCTGTGTCCCAGTCTCTAACAATTGAATAACTGCCTCCTGTTCCTGTGTCCCAGTCTCGAGCAGTTGAATGTCTCCCTCCTCTTCCTGTGTCCCAGTCTCGAACAGTTGAGTGACTCCCTCCTGTTCCTGTGTCCCAGTCTCAAGCGGTTGAGTGACACCCTCCTGTTCCTGTGTCCCAGTCTCAGGCAGTTGAGTGACTGCCTCCTGTTCCTGTGTCCCAGTCTCGAGCAGTTGAATGTCTCCCTCCTGTTCCTGTGTCCCAGTCTCGAACAGTTGAATGTCTCCCTCCTGTTCCTGTGTCCCAGTCTCGAACAGTTGAGTGACTGCCTACTGTTCCTGTGTCCCAATCTCGAGCAGTTGAGTGACTCCCTCCTGTTCCTGTGTCCCAGTCTCGAACAGTTGAATGACTCCCTCCTGTTCATGTGTCCCAGTCTCGAGCAGTTTAATGACTCCCTCCTGTTCCTGTGTCCCAGTCTCGAGCAGTTGAATGTCTCCCTCCTGTTCCTGTTTCCCAGTCTCGAGCAGTTGAATGTCTCCCTCCTGTTCCTGTGTCCCAATCTCGAGCAGTTGAGTGACTGCCTCCTGTTGCTGTGTCCCAGTATCGAGCAGTTGAGTGACTGCCTCCTGTTGCTGTGTCCTAGTCTCGAGCAGTTGAATGACTCCCTCCTGTTCCTGTGTCCCAGTATCGAGCAGTTGAGTGACTGCCTCCTGTTGCTGTGTCCTAGTCTCGAGAGGTTGAGTGACTGCGTCGTGTTCCTGTGTCCCAGTCTCGAGCAGTTAAGTGACTGCGTCGTGTTCCTGTGTCCCAGTCTCGAGCAGTTGAGTGACTGTCGCTTAATCCAAGTTTTGTGAAAGTAGATGTCCTCCTCCTGCTCCAGAGTAACAGGCTCCAATAGCTCTGTGCTCAACTGCTGCTTCTGTGGAATGGAGTTGAGGGACTGAAGCCTCTTCACATTCTTTAACGCTTTTCTTGAGTAAAAGCCCTTCTCCTGGTTCTGTAAAACACCATCAAAATCTGAATGATTTATTTTTGTATTTGACTGTCAGTAATTGAACAAACAAGCTGACTGACAGTATTCAGAAGCTGAATAACCTCCTTCTGTTCCCATGTTAAACTCTCAAGAGTCAATAGTCTCTCAGAGATGTACAGCATGGAAAAAGATCCTGCGGTCTGGTCATCCATACAGACCAAATATCCTAAATTAATCTCGTTCCCCCTTGGCAGCAGTTGGCCCATCTCCCTCTAAACACTTCCCATGCGTGTATCCATCCAAATGCTATTTTAAAGGTGTAACTGTACCTGCCTCCACTACCTCTTTTGGCTGTTCAATCCGTACACACAGAAGTGTCTGTGTGAAAATGTTGTTTTAGCGTCACTTTTTAAATCTTTCCCTCTCACCTTAAACCTTTGTTATCTATATTTGGACTCGTCTATCCTGTGAAAACACATTGACTGTTTACCTTATCTATGACCCTCATGATTTTATAAACCACTTTGACGTCACCCCTCAGGCTCAATACTTGAAAACAGCCCCAGCCTATTCAAACTCTCCCTGTAACTGTAACCCTCCAACACCTGCAACATTCTTTTAAATCTCTTCTGCACCCTTTCAAGGTTGACAATATCTCCCCGACAGCAGGGAGCCCAGAATTAAAGGCAATATTACAAAAGTGGCCAAATATCCTGTACAGATCCAACACGTCATGCAAATGCGTAGAGTCAAAGCACACACCAATAAAGGAAAGATCACCAAGTGGCTTCTTCACTGTGTTGTCTACCTGTGACGGCACTTTCAAGGAACTGAGAACTTGCACCACAAGGTGCCTCACAGTACAGCGATCTGGGTTTAATTCCATCCGTGAATGACTGACTGTGTGGTCGTATATTCTCCCCGTGTCTGTGTGAGTTTCCTTCGGGTACTATGTTTTCCTCTGACAGTATAAAGATATACAGGTAAGGGTAGATTGACCACCCTAAATTGTGCATGGTACCCTGGGATGTGTGGGCGAGGTGGATTAGCCATGGGAAATGCAGGCTTAGCGGGATAGGGTAGGGGTTTGTCCAATGGGATACTGTTGAGAGGATCGGTGTGGCCTCGATGGGTAGAATAGCCTGTTTCCTCACTGTAGGGATTCCATAATTTCTGTGGAGTTATCCTTGACTGGCGACTTTCAACAGGACCCTACCTATATTTCTTACTCTGATATTTCTTGCCAAAATGCAACACCTCACATTTATCTAAAATAAACTCCATCTGCCACTCCTCAGCTCACCTAATCAACGTCTCATTATATTCTGAGACATTATTCTTCACTGTCGACATTGCCACCAAAATTGGAATTATCTACAAACTTACTGACCATACTTCACTTACTCAAGTACAAATGATTTGCATAAGCAACAAAAGACTCACTATTGATCTTTGTGGCACGCCACTAGTCACAGGTCTCAAGTTCAATGAACAAACGTCCACTGTCACGCCCTATCTTCAATATTCAAGAAAAAATCGGGCCTAAATGACGAGCTTTCCAGGATTCCCGGCAGTCTAACCTTGATAACTAGTCTACCATGTAGAACATTTTGGTTTTCTTACTGAATTGCATAAAGATAACATCCACTGTCCTGCCGTCATCAATCATCTTCTTCACTTCCTCAACAAATTCCACCCAGTCAGTGAGACGTGATCTCCAATGTACAAAGCTCTCTTCAGTCCTTGTCTTTCCAAATGCATACACATCCTTTCAATCAACCACCCCCCAACCCCCACCCCCACGGCCAACAATTTAGTCACCATTGACGTCAGGCTCACCAATCTATAGTTAGCTGTATTTTCCTTACTTTCTTAAATAATGACACTATGTTAGCAGCCCTCCAGTCTTTTGACGCCTCACCAGTGTAAATCAACCATACAGATATATCAGCAAAATGCTGAGCAATCTCTTTCCGAGCTTCCCACAAACTTCTGGGATTCAACTGATCAGGTCCCAGGGATTTGTTCACCTTTGTATGTTTTAAAATGTCCGATATCTCCTTGTAATATAGATACTATTCAAGATATCACTATATATTTCTTCCTTCTCTCACTGTTGTAAGCTCCTCTACATTAAATACTGAGGAGAAATACTTGTTTAGTAACCCTTCCATCTCCTATGGTTACGCACATAGGTAGCTTTACTGACCTGTAAGGTGCCCTATTCTCTCCCTAGTTATTATTTTGCCATTAAAGGACGCGTACAGTTGCTTCAATGCCTCCTTAACCCTATTTCTAAAGCCATCTCATGTCCATATTTTTCTGGCTGGAGTTCCACATTGACTATACACTTACTTCCCTTATACCCCTCTCGGGACTCACTTGATCTCAGCTCTGTTTACCTGACATATGCCTCCTTCCTTATCTTGACCAGAGCATCAATATATCTAGCCATCCAGCACTCCCTGCACCCACCAGCCTCGCCCATCTCACTAATAGGAATACGATGGCTCTGGACTCTCTGACACCAAGTTGTAATCGCCTTGCATTTTCCAACCATCCCTTTACCTGCGAATAGGGTATCCCAATCAGCCTTTCACAGGGCTCACCTAACACTTTCAAAATTGACCTTATTCAAAGTAGGAACTTTAATGTTTACATCAGGTCGTTCCTATTCCACAACTAGTTTGAAACTAATATTTATGTGTAACAGATTTGAAAGTTAAATAAACACTTCCTGCCCCTCTGGAACAGGTTCGAGAGGCTTAATTGGCTCCTCCTGTCCCTCTGTAAGACAGGAGAGGCTGAATGACCTCTTTCTGTCCCTCTGAAATAGACTCAAGAGACTTCATGGCATTCTCCTGTCCCTGTGTAACAGACCCGAGACGTCAAATGACACAACAACCCGTGGATTTCGCACTGCTGGTAAACTGTATCTAATGGTGGTCCAACCATTCTCAGTTACAGAAACACAGAGAACACAATGTACTCCAGGTGTCCTCTCAGTAACACCTCATACAGCTGCAGTGACACATCCCTTTGTTATGAATGATTCTGTTGGCAAAATGTGCCAATATTCCAGTTTTCCACCTTTTCAAGTAGCAACAGACTAATATGGGCTGAATGGCTTTCTCTTATCCCTCTGTAAGAGGCCCATAGGATCAGAATTGTTTTGGCCAGTTCCTGAGCAGCAATCTCAATGCTCTGTCTCAAGGTTATGAAAGTATTTGATAACAGGGCATTAAAACCAGGAGTAGCCTCACACTGGTCAATAAGTACCGTACGTTGTGTTCAGGTATCTAGAAACTTGCCCACCCGACTTCTTTTTATGCAGCCGATCTGTTTTTTTTATAACTGCCTCTTTTCATAAACAGAGTGGGACATATATAGACTGCTGCAGTGTTCTGTTAATATTCTCATATACAAGGAAAAAAGATTAAAAAGTTTGAAAGATTTATGGTCCATCCCTCAGCAACCCTCAACTATTCCATCCAAAATCAGTAAATGAAAAGTGATATATGGAACTGATTAACTGAGTCTGTTTGTTCAGTGACTGTGATTAATGCCAACCTCCATCGATTCTAATTATCCCAGTGGAAAATTTCCATCTTTTAATGATAAATGGCCACCATACAATGTGTCAACCCATAACATGAGCGGGAGCATCACCGACAGCACGGCCGGGGATCAGCAGATCCAGAGAGAGGGGGAGGAGAGATCAGACTCTTAGGAGAGAACATTAGACGGGAATATTCCAACAATGGATCATAATCTGAGAACATTAGACTGGAATATTCCAACAATGGATCATAATCTGAGAACATTAGACAAGAATATTTCAACAATAGACAGGAGCTTATCATATTATGTTTGGTATCTTTCTGCATTTGATTGGTTGTCATTATCATCGCAGATCTATTACGCTCTTCTCATTTTTCAATACTTCTATTATCCCTTCCTAGCTATCGTTGGTGTTCCTGGTGAGTGTCACTGTCCAGATTTTGTTTTCTATAAACCAGTTATGACTGTATTACTGTTATTTCATATAGTCTACACTTTTGCCAAAATTATTGTTCCTGTGGAATCTCTCAATCCAGATATTCACTTTACAGACCACTACTAACTGACATCAATGAAGGTGTTCAATTACTGTCTCGCTCTCTGCTCTGGCAGTGTTACTCCGGGTCTCTATGTTGACCTATTCTGTTTCAGGGGACAACCACAATTCATTATATCATTGCCTTTGCTGTAAGAGCATGGAGGTCATTGTCTACTGTTCTGGTTACAAACTCCACTTCCTCTACTGTTTCCATCCCATCCCTGGACAATATCTGCAGCAGAAGCAGACACGTCACAAATGTGGGAGATCCCTTTGAAACTGAGCTGATTCTTGACACCATTCATTGACCATTTCTAACTTGAAATACTCACCACTCCAGAATATGTCTCACTGGTTTATTCCATCTGCTGTTTGAATCTTGAGATATGAAATACAGTCTTAATGAAGGCAAGAATCTGCTGCTGATGCTCCCGGCTTCAAACCTGCCCAAACAAATCTGATTCAAACTCACACCAAACTCCCATCCATCTGTCATTCATGTACGCTGACGTATATTGCTGTTGTGTCTGGCAATGCCTTTATTTTAACATTCTCAAACACTTTACCTTATCTGTCCATGAAACTTCTCTCGTTCTCTCTGTTGATTAACAAAAAGCCTGCCAGTTGTTCGTATTTAAAATTGTTTTCTTCATGTGCATTCTTTCTCAGACAATGAGTTTCTCATTTAACCACGTCAATCACGGGAACACATGCTCTCTCTCTCTCTCTCTCTCTCTCTCTCTGATGAACACATACACACAAGCAGAGAGAGCAAACCTTCCCACTGTAGGCAGTAACCTGATGTGAATATAGTTAGCATATGATAGTAAAGTTTGCAATACTCTCATACTGGGCAGATAGTGCAGTTTACTGAGCAACACGCGAGCATGATCTGCACAGCCCTCCATACGGGGCTGTCATCTTGTCCCAGTTAATGTTGTTTGTGGTGTTCTTTGAAGCAGATTCAGAATTTGATGTAACAAACCATTTCAGCTTATCTGGCAATGCCTTTATTGAATGTTCTCATTCTTGTAATTTTACTCACGAAGATCTCACTTCTCCAGTTAGTCCCACTGCCCTGACTTTTTCCCCATATTTCCACAACATCTTTTCAGTTAATTAACTGTCTATTTCAGTCTTTAATGTGAATCTCTCTGTCCCTTTGTATCTTTCCCTGGCCTTGGGTTTTGGCTCCCTAGTGTATCGAGGGCTGGCATTGTGTAGCTCAGAAATAATGAAATGGGGTGTGATAATCGGTTGTTCACTTCCTGGTATGTCCCATATGATGGTCCATGGATAGGCGTGTTTCAGAAGTTATGAGAAACATCCTTGTAACTTGGTCAGTACCTATGGCTGTCCCTCTCAGGTGATCTTGCGATCAGTAACACGAGGAAGCCCACTGAGTAAAGGACCAGGTATCTAAATTGCCTGATAATGATGTCACTTTTTTTTAATAAAAGGTTATTTTATCCTTTTTATTTTAGTAAGAGATCTTAAAGGCCAAACTGGCTACTGAAAACGGCTCAAGTAAATAAATTACGGGGCTTTTAGGGTTTTTAAAAATAAATTGTAGTAACACTGGCCAGCTGGCACAGACCAGGCTTTCTAGGTTTCTTTTTATTGTAGCTATAACAATCACCAGGTGCTTGGGGTCCCAGAAGGTTGGAAGTTTTAGTAAATTATCCCGAGCTGCTATTCTCTCTGGAACCTCACTTGATGCTGTTTCCTCCTGGATTGGAGAACCGTATGCAAGAACACATGTCTGAAGGTTCCTTTTTAACAAGGGGTGTGTTTAGGTGATGTTAGTTTATTGGAAAAGTTCATTTGTAGAAGGTACTGCATCCATTATTCGGTTAAGATTTCCAATAGTTAAGTTATTCTAAATTCCTCCTCATTTTGTCTGGATTTTCATTAGAGTGTTTAAATATATTGCGTTTTACTTAATGGTGAGTGGTTTGACTGGTAGCATCACATCTGGAACTCCCACTTCACATCTACCATTAAAATAAGGAAAGATTGGCATCCAAGCTACCTTCTTAAAATAGTTTGAGGCGGTCTGGTTGGTCTATAGCAAACTGGGGTCTCTTGTCTGGTTCTAAGTCGATAATACCAAATTGGGTTTACAATTACAATCCATACAGTATGCAAACAGGCCATTCGACCCTACATGTCCACACCGACCCTACGAGGAGTAACCTACCCAGACCCATTCCTTTACCCTATTGTTACACATCTACCCCGACTAAGGCACCTAACCCACACATCCCTGAAAACTATGAACAATTTATCATGGCCAATACACCTGACATGCACATCTTTGGATTGTGGGAGGATACCAAAGCATCCAGAATAAGCTCATGCCGACACTGGAGAGAATGCACCAGGTGACTATTGGGTTCAAAGGTCGCGTATGGTAGTTGCTCGTGTCTTTTTTCCCGATGTTGAATTCGGTTGGTTTTTTTTGTATAAAGATTCAGTCACCAAGAGTCCTCTGGGTGTGGAAAAGTGAAGTTGGGGGTTTTACAAAAGGTAATGAAGGCAAAACTGTAGGAATTGACAGACAAGCTGGAGTTGGGGTTGTGTTTGTCTGTGAGGAAATGTGAGATAGTTACAGCGATAGCTCGGCAATTGCATTTGGTGGAAACGCCATCAGACTCTTTGGAAATGGCTAGAATTCAATTTCAAATGAGGCACCTTGAAAATGAGAAGGAATTGAAACAGTTTGAATTATGATGAAAAGTAGAAATAAAAGAAAGGGAAATGAAGAAGAACGAGAGAAAAGGACAGAAGAAAAGCAGAGAGTTTCAACTTAAAAAGTTAGCAATTAGAGAGGAAAGTTGACAGAGAAGGCGGTGATGAAGGTAGACGGTAGGCTGGATGTGGAGGTTAGTGAGGTTGAGCAACCCTATTGTAAACAATGGTCTAATGGGGATCTGTGTAAATGACTGTTCCTGTGTCCCAGTCTCGAACGGTTGAGTGACTGCCTCCTGCTCCTTTGTCACAGTCTCGAAGAGTTGAGTGACTGCCTCCTGTTCCTGTGTCTCAGTCTCGAACAGTTGAATGACTGCCTCCAGTTCCTTTGTCACAGTCTCGAACAGTTGAATGACTGCCTCCTGTTCCTGTGTCAAAGTCTCGAACAGTTGAGTGACTGCCTCCTGTTCCTGTGTCCCAGTCTCGAACAGTGAGTGACTGCCTCCTGTTCCTTTGTCACAGTCTCGAACAGTTGAGTGACTGCCTCCTGTCTCCGTGTACCAGGTTTCAGCAGCTGGGCGACTTCCTCCTAAGCAAAGTTTTGTGAAAGTAGATGTCCTCCTCCTGCTCCAGAGTAACAGGCTCCAATAGCTCTGTGCTTAACTGCTGCTTCTGTGGAATGGCCTCTTCACATTCTTTACAGCTTTTCTTGACTAAAAGCCTGTTTCTGTAAAACACCATCAAAATCTGAATGATGTATTTTCGTATTTGGCTGTCAGTAATTGAGCAAACAAGCTGACTGACAGAATTCAGAAGCTGAATAATCACCTTCTGTTCCAATGTTAAACACTTAATTGTCAATAGACTCTCAGAGATGTACAGCACAGAAAAAGATCCTTCGGTCTGATTATCCATACCGACCAACTATCCTAAATTAATCTCGTCCCCCTTGCCAGCAGTTGGCCCATCTCCCTCTAAACAATTCCCATGCGTGTATCCATCCAAATGCCTTTTAAATGGTGTAACTGTACCTGCCTCTACCACCTCTTTTGGCTGTTCAATCCACACATACAGCAGTCTCTATGTGAAAATGTTGTCCCTCATGTCCCTTTTTAAATCGTTCCCCTCTCATCTTAAACCTTTTTCTTCTATATTTGGACTCGTCTATCCAGGGAAAAGACATTGACTGCTTACCTTATCTATGCCCCTCATGATTTTATAAACCTCTTTAAGGTCCCAACTCAGCAATAACATTTGAAAATATTCCCAACCTATTCACACACTCCCTATAATTCTCACCCTCCAACACCTGTAACATTCTTTCAAATCTCTTTTGCATCCTTTCAAGTTTGACAACATCTTTCCGACAGCAGGGAGCCCAGAATTAAAGGCAATATTACAAAAGTGGCCAAATATCCTGTACAGATCCAACACGTCATGCGAATGCTTAGAGTCAAAGCACACACCAATAAAGGGAAGATCAACAAGTGGCTTCTTCACTATGTTGTCTACCTGTGACGGCACTTTCAAGGAACTGAGAACCTGCACCACAAGGTGCCTCACAGTACAGCGATCTGGGTTTAATTCCATCCGTGAATGACTGACTGTGTGGTGTTTGTACATTCTCTCCGTGTCTGTGTGAGTTTCCTTCGGGTACTATGTTTTCCTCTGACAGTATAAAGGTATCCAGGTAAGGGTAGATTGACCATCCTAAATTGTGCATGGTACCCTGGGATGTGTGGGCGAGGTGGATTAGCCATGGGAAATGCAGGCTCAGCGGGATAGGGTCGGGGTTTGTCCAGCGGGATACTGTTGAGAGGGTCGGTGTGGCCTCGATGGGTCGAATAGCCTGTTTCCTCACTGTAGGGATTCCATAATTTCTGTGGAGTTATCCTTGATTGGCGACTTTCAACAGGACCCTACCTATATTTCTTACTCTGATATTTCTTGCCAAAATGCAACACCTCACATTTATCTAAAATAAACTCCATCTGCCACTCCTCAGCTCACCTAATCAACGTCTCATTATATTCTGAGACATTATTCTTCACTGTCGACGTTACCACCAAAATTGGAATTATCTACAAACTTACTGACCATACTTCACTTACTCAAGTACAAATGATTTGCATAAGCAACAAAAGACTCACTATTGATCTTTGTGGCACGCCACTAGTCACAGGTCTCCAAGTTCAATGAACAAATGTCCGCTGTCACGCCCTATCTCCAATATTCAAGAAAAAATTTGGCCTAAATGACGAGCTCTCCAGGATTCCCGGCAGTCTAACCTTGATAACTAGTCTACCATGTAGAACATTTTGGTTTTCTTACTGAATTGCATAAAGATAACATCTACTGTCCTGACGTCATCAATCATCTTCTTCAATTCCTCAAAAACTTCCACCCAGTCAGTGAGACGTGATCTCCAATGTACGAAGATCTCTTCAGTCCTTGTCTTTCCAAATGCATATACATCCTTTCAATCAACCACCCCCCCCCCACACCGCGCCCACCGCCAACAATTTAGTCACCATTGACGTCAGGCTCACCAATCTATAGTTAGCTGTATGTTCCTTACTTTCTTAAATAATGACACTATGTTAGCAGCCCTCCAGTCTTTTGACGCCTCACCAGTGTAAATCAATAATACAGATATATCAGCAAAAGACTTGAGCAATCTCTTTCCGAGCTTCCCACAAACTTCTGGGATACAACTGATCAGGTCACAGGGATTTGTTCACCTTTGTATGTTTTAAAATGTCCGATATCTCCTTGTAATACAGATACTATTCAAGATATCACTATATATTTCTTCCTTCTCTCACTGTTGTAAGCTCCTCTACATTAAATACTGAGGAGAAATACTTGTTTAGTAACCCTTCCATCTCCTATGGTTACGCACATAGGTAGCTTTACTGACCTGTAAGGTGCCCTATTCTCTCCCTAGTTATTATTTTGCCATTAAAGGAAGTGTAGAGTTGCATCAATGCCTCGTTAACCCTATTTCTAAAGCCATCTCATGTCCATATTTTTCTGCCTGGAGGTCCCCATTGACTATACACTTACTTCCCTTATACCCCTCTCGGGACTCACTTGATCTCAGCTCTGTTTACCTGACATATGCCTCCTTCCTTATCTTGACCAGAGCATCAATATATCTAGCCATCCTGCACTCCCTGCACCCACCAGCCTTGCCCATCTCACTAATAGGAACACGATGGCTCTGGACTCTCTGACACCAAGTTGTAATCGCCTTGCATTTTCCAACCATCCCTTTACCTGCAATTAGGGTATGCTAATCAACCTTTCACAGGGCTCACCTAACACTTTCAAAATTGACCTTATTCAAAGTAGGAACTTTAATGTTTACATCAGGGCGTTCCTATTCCACAACTAGTTTGAAACTAATATTTATGTGTAACAGATTTGAAAGTTAAATGAACACTTCCTGCCCCTCTGGAACAGGTTCGAGAGGCTGAGTTGGCTCCTGTTTCGATTGAGCTTATTGTTGCTACCATTCAATTTGAAACTACACACGTGACAGGGCGAGAAAACCTAAATTTTGACACCTTGTGGAGACTTGGATGGAGAAAGACAAAGGCATTCTGTGGCAGGAGTAAAATGACTGAAATCGGAATAGTTGTGAACATTTGTATGCTCAGAGTCAATGTAATACATATGCATTTCCGTCTACTAATAGAGGAAGATTAGGACGTCTAAAATGAATCCACATTTGTATATTGATGGATTATTTTATTAAAGAATGAGTTGTGAAGATACTATCATTGTAAAACGTTTATTTTCCCTTGTGTTTTTTTTTGAAGAGAGGTTATAAAGGCAGAGATGCAGAACTGCTGTCTGAAAACAGTTTAAGTAAATAATTGAGATTTTAGGTTTTATTAAAACGGTGGTAACAATGGAAGGGCAGTGGCCAGCTCTCCCAGACCAGGGTTTCTCGTTTTGTTTTTAGCTGCAGCATTCAGAAGCTGTTGGAGATACCAGAATGGTTGGAAGTTTCAATAAATGATCCCCAGCTGCTTTTCCCTCTGAGATCTCTGTTGATGTTATGACCTCCGGGATTGGCAAACTGCTGTAAGGATCTGCATTTGAATATACAAAGCAAAGCAGTGTAAACCAAGAAGGTACGGTATCTATTGTTTGTGTAAGTGTTCCAACATATAAGCTCTCCCAAAATATTCTTTTCTTTGATTTTATTTTAACTAAAGTATTTGAATAGATTATATTTTGCTTAATGTTGAGTGGTTTGACCAGTCACAACATATCTGGAACGCACACCTCCCATCTATATTCAAAATAAGGAAAGGTTTGGGTCTAAGCGGCCTTCTTAAAATATTTTGGGGAGATGTGGACTGGTCTACAACACTTGTAGCCAAGGGATTTGTGGTGAATCCTGTAATTGAAAATTAAGTGCAGGGACTGGGGATGGTTTGCTGAAGGATGTGCTGTGAGCTGCCTCAGACATGCAAGGAGACCTGAGGATTTGGTGACCCAAGTCTGGATGCAGCATCTGCGTCTGTTACATGAACAACAAATGGAACAGAGGCTGCAGAGAGGGGAACTCTGAAACCACGTAGTGAGTGTGTGTGGGGAAAGGGATCTGCTGTATCCACATTGGTTTTTCCAGGTACAGCTTCCCAAGCTTCACTTAACCCAGGAGCAGAGTGTGAGGGGACACTGACTGAACAAGGAGCTGGTCATAGAATGCATCACCTCCACCTCCTTCAACACGACCTGCAGTTTCACTCCAGGGGGAGGATGGTGCTGGCAGTGGCTGTTATGGTCACTGTTTCTCACACAGCTTCTATGACCAGAACATTCCAGGCTGGAAAAGGTGACACATCCATCATTTCACAATATCTCAACATCAATGTCACCATTTGGTGATGGAGGATATATATGGTGGATGAGGTAAATACATTGTTTCTCCCACAGCAGGGAGCTTCCGGGTATATCCAATGTAGTGGGATTTCTGATGGTGTAAAGCGCATCTGCAAAGTACCCATGTCAATGGGGAGAGGATTTCTCTCTCTATTAATGTAACGCATGCACAGTATATCATGTTGGTGAATACTAACTGTCCTGGTAGCAGTCATGGCCTCTTCATTCAGAAGCAGTCAGCCATTTTCATCGTCATCGGGTCTCCACGTGGGAAGAAATGAATATATCTTGGATAAAGGACATCCTCTTGATGCAGGTTTCAAAACACCATCCCCACCATCAATCAACCACATCAAAGTATTCCATGTGCACGCAGAGCAATGGGGTCACTTGGAGTGTCTGGGAGCTGACAAACAGGGATGGAGCCAACCCTGCCATTTCTGAACGGGTCAGAGTGAACCTCCCAGTACACAGTTTTACTAAGTCCTGTAATCCCTCTCCATTTCAGTAACATATTGCCTTCCATTATTTCTGTAAATGAAATGACAGTTTATATCATGTTAGATTCCACCTGACAAACTATTATCTATTGTCTTTACCTCTCTGAATCTATTTGCAGACTCTCCACCCTCTCTTCATAATTTAATCTCTTGCTTATCACAGCGACATCACCAACCGCAGCATCTGTATATCTGTTCCATCTTCCTGATCATTAATATAGACTGTAAATAGTTGAAAACCCAGCGCTGGTCACTGTGTGGCGCGACTGGTTACGTTCTCTTTAACTGATTTATCCTGAGTGACTGCTTCCTGTATGATACCCAATCCTCCCTCATTCCTATACAACACAGTTGAAGAGTTGAATAAGAGCAATGAGCATCTGTGAGGAATCCAACCGCTCGATGAGGCTGATGTCAACTCGGCCTCTGTTCCCTTTTCGTGCCATCTCTCCATCCTAACACTCTAGTGTCTTGTTGTAGATTGCGCCACATGAAAAAAAATCCACCCACATCTACACTTTCAATCACTTTTCGAATTTTAAAGAACTCAATGACATTTCCTTTCATTCTTATAAACTCGAGCGTATAAGCCTAAACTGCTCAATTTCCCTTCATAAGACAAGCACTTCAAATATGGAATCAATCTAATGAAGCTCTTCTGAACTGCCTCCAATGGAAATACCTCATTCTGCAGGACACCCAAACTGTACTCCAGTTGCAGCCTCACAAATGCCTTGCATAGCTACACCAACACTCCCTACTCTATCCTTTTATAAGTAAACACTGAAATTATGCTTGCATTTCTCATTACTTGCAGTACCTGTATGCAGGTTTTCTGTGATATGCAAGCAGACATCCAGATCCCTCTGCATCTAAGCACTTTGAACTTTCTCGCCATTTAGATAATAATTTGTCTCTCCATTAATACTGGCCAACTTGAATAGCACCATTTTTTTTTCTCGAAGTTTGTGAAGATTTGTAGCTCAAGTTGAGATTTGGGGTGTATGTTTGCTCCTTGAGCTGTAGTTTTGATATCCAGACGTTTCCTTACCTGGCTAGGCAACATCATCAGTGGCGACCTCCAAATGAAGCGAAACTGTTGTCTCCTGCTTTCTATTTATATCTTTCTCCTGGATGTGGTTTCTGGGGTTTGTGGTGATGTCATTTCCGGTTCGTTTTCTGAGGAGTTGATTGATGGCATCTAGATTTATGTGTTGTTTATGGCGTTGTGGTTGGAGTGCCAGGCCTCTAGGAATTCTCTGGCATGCCTTTGCTTAGCCTGTCCCAGGATAGATGTTTTGTCCCAGTCAAAATGGTGGATTTTTTCATCCGTGTGTAGGGCTATGAGTGAGAGAAGGTCGTGTCTTTTTGTGGCTAGCTGCTGTTCGTGTATCCTGGTGGTTAACTTTCTTCCTGTTTGTCCTACGTAGTGTTTGTGGCAGTCCTTGTATGGAATTTTGTAGATGTCATTGGTTTTGCCCATGGGTTGTACTGTGTCTTTTAAGTTTGTTAGTTTTTGTTTTAGAGTGTTGGTGGGTTTGTGTGCTACGAGGATTCCGAGGAGTCTCAGTAGTCTGGCTGTCATTTCTGAAACTTCTTTGATGTATGGTAAGGTGGTTAGGGTTTCTGGCTGTGTTTGGTCTGATTGTCGTGGTTTGCCCTTGAGGAATCTGCGCACTGTATTTGTTGAGAATCCGTTCATCTTGAATATGTCGTATAGATGGTTCTCCGCTGTTTTGCGTATCTCGTCTGAGCTACAGTGTGTGGTGGTTCGTTGGAATAGTGTCCTGATACAGCTTCGTTTGTGTGTGTCGGGATGATTGCTGGTGTAGTTAAGTATTTGGTCACTGTTTGTCAGTTTTCTCTATATGCAGGTTTGTAGTTTTCCATTGTCCTTTCTTTCGACTGTGACGTCCAGGAATGCGAGTTTGTTGTCGGTTTCTTCCTCCTTGGTGAACTTTATGCCTGTGAGAGTGTTGTTGATGATGTTAAATGTCTCTTCTATCTTGTTTCATTTTGTGATGCCAAAAGTGTCATCTACATAGCGAACCCAGATATTTGGTTTGATGATTGGTAGGGCTGTTTCTAGTCCTTGCATTACCGCTTCGACTATGAATCCTGATAAAGTGGAGATCCCATGGGTGTGTCGTTGGTTTGCTTGTAGACTATGTTTTTGAAGGTGAAGTGGGTGGTGAGGCACAGGTCCATTAGCTTCATGATGTTTTCGTTGGTAATGTGATTGATGGTGGTTGGTGTGTGTGGGATGGTCTCTTCTAAAAGTGTGGTAAGTGTTTCCGTTGCCAGGTCGATGTTAAAGGAGGTGAACAGTGCTGTTATGTCGAATGAGATCATTGCTTCGTCTTCCTTTATGTTGGCGATTTTGATGATTTTTAGGACTTCCTGGGTGGAGTGGATGGAGTGTTGTGACTCTTCTACTAGGTATTTTAGTCTTGCGTGTAGTTCTTTGGCTAGTCTGTAAATTGGTGTTCTGGGTAGTGCGACTATGGGTCTGAGGGGGGCTCCTGGTTTATGGATTCTTGGTAGTCCGAAGAATTGTGGGGTATTGGTCCCATCGGGTTTCATTTTCTGGAATTCTGTCTTGGTTAATTGTCCGGAATTGTGTAATTTTCTTAGGAGATAAGTAATTTTGTTTCCTAGTTGTGTGGTCAGGTCAAGCGCCACCTGTTGGTAGGTGTTGGTGCCTGCGAGTAGTGCATTAGATTTTTCTATGTCGTCCCTTCTGTTCAGGATGACTGTGAGCGACCTTTGTCTTCAGGTAATATAATGATGTCTTTGTCTTTTTTGAGGTTTTCTAGGGCTTTATTTTCTTGTGTGGTCAGTTTGTTTCCTTCCCTCTTTCGGCTGAGAATAGGTGCAACTGTCTGTCTGATCGTTTGTTGTGTTTCTTCCATGAGATTGTTGTCCTTCAATGTGGGTTATAATGCCGCTAGTAATTCCTTCTTGTCAGCGTCTCGGTAATTGAAATTTAATCCTTTGACTAGTAGCGCTTTTTCTGTGTCTGATAGGGTCCGGTCTGATAAGTTCTTTATCCATGCCCCTGTGTTAGCGGTTTTGTGTTTTTTTTGTGAGTTTGTCCAGTTTTTTCTTCACGTCCCGATTTTTCTTTATCTGTCTTTGTCGGTGTTTGGTGTTGATGGCTTGTTCTATCACGTCTGACCATACTTGGTTTGTTGCTTGTTTGAATAACGGCTTTTGGCGCGCAATTTCCCGTTTGTATTTTCAGAGTCTGTGGTGGGCGTCATTGATTAATTCTCGGAGCATTCTGTGGCCGTTTTGTTCTGTTAAACTTTTGGCTTGAGGTGTTTTTATCGGAGTTTATATTGCAGACATTTTGGCAGTAGTTGTTTTCTTAAACATTCATGCAGGAAGTACAGTTGTTCGCGAGTGGAACTCTCTCGGATGGCATTCCTTTCCCATCTACGGGCAAGTTGTAGCGTGTTGCGCCCATGGTTTTTGCAAGGTTTGTGAAGGTTTGTAGCTCAGGTTGAGATTTAGGATGTTGGTTTGCTCGCTGAGCTGTAGGTTTGATATCCAGACGTTTCATTACCTGGCTAGATAACATCAATGGTGGCGACCTCCAAGTGAAGCAAAGCTGTTGTCTCCTGCTTTCTATTTATATCTTTCTCCTGGATGGGGTTCCTGGGGTTTGTGGTGATGTCATTTCCGGTTCGTTTTCTGAGGAGTTGATAGAGGGCATCTAGATCTATGTGTTTGTTTATGTCGTTGTGGTTGGAGTGCCAGGCCTCTTGGAATTCTCTGGCATGTCTTTGCTTAGCCTGTCCCAGGATAGATGTGTTGTCCCAGTCGAAATGGTGGCTTTTCTTTGTGGTGGCACTCCAAACACAACGCCAGAAACAAACATATAGACTTAGATGCCATCTATCAATCTCTCAGAAAACGAACAGGAAATGACATCACCACAAACCCCAGGAACCCCATCCAGGAGAAAGATATAAATAGAAAGCAGGAGACAACAGCTTCGCTTCACCTGGAGGTCGCCACTGATGATGTTACCTCGCCAGGTAACGAAATGTCTGGATATCAAACCCACAGAACAGCGAGCAAACATACACCCTAAAAGCCCCATATTTCTTCACTTTAATTTACCTTGCTAAATGTTGGCCCATTCACCCAACCTATCCATATAGATTTAAAATCTCTTGCACCATCATTCCGAAGTAATTTCCCACCGATGTTAGTGTCACCTGAAAATGTGGCATCGTATTTTCGATCCCATCAACAGAGTACAGTCATTCCATCGATCGCAAATGGTTGAGGCATGAGTCCTGAAATCAATGTCACCCCACAAATTGCATTTGCCAAAAGAAAATTATATATTTATTCCATCTGACTCCATTTTGTTGGTTCACCAATCCTCCATCCAAGCTAATAAATTACTCCTAAACCCATGTTGTCTGATCTTACCATTACTCTTTGGAGAAGCGACATATCTGATGCCTTCAGGAAGGCCAGATATGTTCCATCTCCAGGATTCCCACGACCCACCTTGTTTGTGACATCTTCAAATAACTCAAGCAAACAATTCAGACACGGTTTAGCCTTCGTAAAACCATGTTGACTCTGATGGATTGTGGTTTAACTTTGCAAATGTCCTGAACAATGGACTCTAACAATTTGCCTTAAATTACAATAGTTTATTGTTACACTTTCGTCCCTAATGTATACCATTATTACAAGTTCTTCCCTTTCGAAAAGCTTTACGTTTTCTTTGAATTCCTGTTTAAAAGGCACACGTTTTTAAGAGATTTGGTCCAAATGCTGTGTAAGAGCCACGTGTGGCTGAATGGACTCATCATCCTGCTGGTGTACACACTCGATGGGCTGACGTCTTTCTGGTGTTCCCATGTTGCCATCTCCAAGGCCAGAATGACATCCTCCTGTTGATGCTTTAGAGGATTGGGAGATTATGGAATCTTACTGTTGCTGTGTAACATTTTGAGGGGCTGATGGGTCTTCTCATACTTCTCATAACAGGTGGAAATACTGAACGTTCTCCTCATGTATTCCGGAGATGGGACCGAGGGATTGATTGGTCTTCTCTTGTTCCCACACAACAGACACTTGTCTAAATTGCCTCTTCCTTTCTCATGACAGAAGTGTCAGATAGTTTTTAATCCTTATCCAATTCCCTTGCAATAGGCTCGGTGGGTCTGAATGGCCTCCTGTTATCCCAGTGTAACAATCTCCAGTCACTGTGTGACCTCTTCCAGTTCCTATGTTACAGACTTGAGGAGGCTGAATGGACTGATCCTGTTGCTGTTTAACAGGATACTGGTGCAGCATGGCCTACTGTTATAGGCTCGAGGGGCTGATTGGCCTCCTTCTCTAAATGTATATCAGGCTCCAGGGGCTGAATAGCCTCGTCCTGTTTTGGTGTAACAGGGTCGAAGGCCTGAATATCCTCCTGTTGTTCCTGTGTAACAGGCTGGAGAACGGAACGGATTCTTCCACTATCTGTGTAATTCACTTCACTTGTTCACTCCTGCCATTTATGTTCAAATAAGTTCATCTTTAATTTTTGTAAACTCCAATGACTACTGGGTCAACCTGATCATTCTTTCGTTATAAGCCAGCACCTTCATTGCAGGAACCAGTTGAGGGAACCATCTCTGAGCTGCTTCCAATATAACAACATCCTTTCTTCATTGAAGAGATTAAATCTGTACAGACTACTCTGGATGTGATCTCACCATGAGCCTGTACAGCAGCAGCAACACTTTACCGGCCGGTTGTAAGGTTCCCACCCAGGTTAGAGCAGTCTCAGCTCTCTGGGGGGATACAGAGCATTGTTGGAAGATCATTGTCCTTCTCTACTCCATCAGCATAACGGGAGATCTGGAGTAATTAAAGTTGAGAAGATCATAAATGATGTGGCGAGATGATCTCTACCATCAATCTCCCCAGAGCCCACATCGCTCAGATTCCACAGAATCTAGTAAGGTGGAGATTTAAAAAAAACAGCAAGGAGGAGCAAACATTGATGGGAGTTATATATCAAAGTGAAAGCTGCAATACAAATGTTGGACATGCTATAAAACAGGAAATGAGATATACACATTTGTGGGTACTGCAGTGATAATGTACTGTTTAAGTTATATCTAAACTGTGTTAACCCAATTGAATGCTAATGCTGGGAAAAATGGATTTCAAGACCACGTGTGAGATGGTTTACATGAGCATTATGTTCAGCACTGAGCTCGATATCAGGTGATTTAGGAATTGATGTTGAGTGATCAGAAGAGCTAATTGAAAAATTTGCTGGAAAGGACATTTTGGGAACAGTGATCACAATGTACTGGTTTTCTTTTATGCTGTGTGAGTACACGACAGTTTTTGTTTTATTTGAAGTAACTGTTATAAATTTGAATCATGCAAGCCATCAAGGTGTGAGGTGGAAGTGGGGACTACAGATGCTGGAGATCAGAGGCAAAGAGTGTGGTGATGGAAAAGCACAGTCAGGCAGCATACTAAGAGCAGATAAATCGATGTTTCGGGCATAAGCCCTTCATCAGGAATGAAGCTTATGGGCCAAGGGGGCTGAGGGATAAATGAGAAGGGGGTGAGGTAGGGGAGAGGTTAGCAGGGATTGTGGTAGGTAGATGAAGGTAGGGTGGAAAGTGATAGGTGATGAAGGGAGACAGACCGCCTCATCTACTGCATCCATTGAATCCAATGTGTTCTTCTCTACATTGGCGAGGCAGAAGGTCAACTTGTGGAACATTTCAGAGAACATCTCTGGGACAGCGTCATTGAACAATTCCATCGCCTTGTGGTTGAGCACTTTAACTCCCCTTCCCACTCTGCCAAGGACATGTGGGTCCTGCACCTGCTCCATCGCCAAACCCGAGCCACCAGAAGCCTGCAGGAAGAAAGCCTCCTCTTCTGCCTTGGGACCCTCCAAACACAGGGGATCATAGTGGATGTCCCCTTTTCCCCTAATCCCACCCTATCCCACTCCAACCCTCCAAGTCAGCACCGCCCTTTTGTCCATTCCTATGCGTCCACCTTCCTTCCTATCAATCTGGTCCACCCCCCTCTCCGAGTATCACTTTCAACCCCACCTTCACTTACCTATTTGATGAAAGGAAGCAGCTTAGAAAAATGCCAAGTTGTAGTAATCCAGTGGATTCAGAGAAATGTAGGACCCACCAAAGGATGACCAAGAAACTGAGAAGAAAATCGAAAAGAGAAAAAACATGCAAACGAAAGAAAAACATAAAAACTGCTAAAAAGCATTTATCAAGGTATGAAAAAAAAATAAAAACAAGGTCAAATGTGGAACAGTTGGTGTGCGTTCAGGATAGTTTATTGCAGAGAACAGAGAAATCTCAGGGAAAAGAAACAGTTTATTTGCATCTATCATCATTGGGAGAATGTCCAGAAATTCTTCCAGAAATACCAAGTGACCATGGGACTTGTGTAAGTAAAGTCTAAGATTATTCTTATCAATGTTGAGGTCATCTTTGAAAAGGAAGCTGGATTGAATATTTATAAATCTGACAGACCAGATGTACTTCATAAATGATTTATGAGGAAGCAGCAATAGACATGTTGATTGCATTGCGGATTTTTACTTTATCTTCCGACACATTCCCGAAAGGCATTTAGCCAATCTGTATAAGGCAAAGGTTACAAATATTATCCAACCATTTAAGAAAGGATGAAGATGGAGAGGGGTGAACTACAGAGCACTTATCTTGTCATCCGCAGTCGGGTGTCTGCTGGACTCGATTACAAAGAACATGCGACTACACATGTAGAAGGTAATAACATAACTTGGGAGGGTGAGAATATACCGATGAAAGGAAAACCAGAAGTGGCAAACATTTTTTTTTGGAATGGTTTGAAGATGATTCTTGTGGATATAGGCAATGAAGAACCAATGGATAACGTAGAGTTGAATATTCATGAGATTTCTTTTTAAAAACTCACAAAGTAAGCTCATCAGAAAAGTTAAAGCGAGAGGTATTAGGAAGAACAGATGAAAATAGCAAAGAAAAAATTAGTTTTACATTCAGGTGATTGTAATTGGAATATAGAAGACGTCATGCACCAGTTGTATCGAGTGTTCATGAAAGTATTTTGTATTGTTCGGAGTCACAATCTAAGAAATAAGATATTGACTACAGAGGAACTGCAAAAGGTATTATGCAGATTCATCCCTAAAACGGCAAGATTTTCTGATGTGGAAACTCACCCTGTGATCTCGAGTTTTGAAATATGAGAGGTTGTTGCGGTGAAACTTAGAAACATAGAGGGGACTGAATAACAGGGACATGGAGAAGTACAAGTAGGTGAGATCTGGGAGAATCCCACGATATTCTACACGGACAAGTAGAGCAGAATAATCAGCAAACAGGTAGTGTCCATTAGAAACCAAAGGGGCAATCTGTGTGTCAAGCTGGAGAACATTGATGGATTGTTACATGAGACCTTCACATCTATTTTACTTTAGAGACAGAGAAGACAAGTACAGAATTCAAGGAGATGGATGGGAAAACTCTTGAACAGATTGATGTAAAATACGAGAAAGGATTTGAGGCTTTGTTCTGTATAAATTTGGACCTATCTCCATGTCTGAATGAGTAGTATCACAGGCTGCTGTTGGGGTGAATGGAGGAAAGACTCTGACTGAATATTTTAATTAGAATCTGACCATAGGGGAGGTGCCAGAGAACTGGAGAACTGCTAACACGATTCCACTTCACAGTTCGGGTGGGAGAGATAGACCAGGGAACAATAGACGAGCGAGTATTAGGTCACTGTTAAGGAAACTACTGGACAAAATAGGGAAGGAGAAAATTGAACTCCAATCAGAGTCGCAAGGTCTGATCAGGGATAACCATCATGACTTTATCAGAAGGAAGTGACATGTAATGAATTTGATTGAATTAGTTTGAGGAGGTCGATTGGTTAGCTTTGTAGGAAAGCCTTTGACAAATTTCCAGCTGGGAAACTGAAAAATAATGTAAAATCTCGCAATATAAATGATAACTTGACAAGTTACAACGAAAATTGTCTTAGTGGCAGGAGGCAGAGGGTAGTGAGAGAAGGCTGTTTGTGTGACTGGAGACCAGTGTCCCCTGGTGTACCACAGGGATCAGTGACGTGTCCCTTATTGTTTGTGTTATTCATAACAAAAACAAATGTGAATGTGGAGGGGGCTAGGTGGAGGGGCAGGGAGGTGTGATAAGTAAGTGTACGTTTGACATAAAGGTTGGTTCGCATTGAGCAGGAAGGCCTTAAGTTACAGGAAGATGAAGATGAAATGGTCAGATGGGCAGATCAATAACAGATAGAATGTAACCCTGATAAATATGAGGTGATGCACATTGGGAGAAGGAACCAGGCAGTGGAGGACTCAATGAATGGCAGCACACTGGGAAGCTCAGATTGTGCTTCTCCACACATCCCTGAATGTGACTGGACAGGTTAATGCTTAAAAATGTGTTGCTGGAAAAGCGCAACAGGTCAGGCAGCATCAAAGGAGCAGGAGAATCGATGTTTTGGGCAGATTCCTGAAGAAGGGCTTATGCTCGAAACGGCGATTCTCCTGCTCATTTGATTCTGCCTGACCTGCTGCGCTTTTCCAGCAACATATTTTTTAAGCACTGATCTCCAGCATCTGCAGTCCTCACTTTCTCCTGGACAGGTTAATGGACTAGTTAAGAATTGGACCTTGAGTGTTGTGTTTCCTAATCAGGGCGTCGAATATAAGAGCTTTCAGGGCTTTGGTTCGGCCAAAATGGAATACTGTATGTAGCTCTGGGAGCCACATTCCAGGAAGGATGTGATTGCACTGGAGGGAGTGCAGAGGTGATTCACCAGGATGTCCCCTGGGATGGAGCATATCAGCTATGGAGAGAGGCTGGATAAGCTCGGGTTGTTTACTTTGGAGCAGAGAAAGCTGAGGAGTCAGTGATTCAGAAGGATAAGATTATAAGCGACACGGACAGGGGGGATAGACAGCAGCTGTTCCTGTTAGTCAGAGGGTCAAGAACAAAGGAGCACACTTTTAAAGTGAAAAGTTTGAGGTTCAGAGATGATTTAAACATTTTTTCACCTCGAGGTGTGGGCTTCTGGGATTACTTACTGAGAGGGGAATTATCACGAGTAACCTCACAATCGTTAAAAAGTATTTGGACAAGCACTTGGAAGTGTCATAACATTCCAGGCTATGGGACGGCTGTAGAAAGTGAGACTAATATAGATCGTGCTGTACTTCTGTTGGCACAGAGTCTTTGCTCCTGTGAGTGTACCATGTGGAAGGTAAATTATTGGAGCATTTTAAGGCAGGAATTGATGGGTTTCTGAAGAGTTATAATCATAAGGGTTATAAGTGTGAACTGTAATAGCTTGTTAAATTATGTCAATGCGAGAAATATGAGAAAACAAGTGTAGTTTTCTTCCAGTTTGGAACCAGAGAATGGAGAGTGGGGAACAGGGAAATGGCAGAACTATGAAGCCACTACTTCAGTTCTGTCTACACAAAACTTTCTAACAATATAAGGAAAACCAAGTCTGATGTGGGAAAATGATAGAGTACGTGGGACATAGAACATAGTAAGTAAATGGTTTAGCAGAAATTATTGTGGCTGAAAGTAATAGTCACAGACAACACTAACATAGATTTATGAAATGGGAATTATGTTTGAGAAGCAGACTGGCTGACAAATGAAAGAGCAGTAATGGATGTAAAACATTTTGATTTTTAGGAAAATGCTGGTAAAGCTCCAAGCCCAATTTGCAATATCAAATCTGAGTGGATTGGGGCCAATATATGGACATGTTTCGAGAATGGGACAGCTGGCAGTAAACAGTGAATAGAAATAAACAGACTCATCAAGCAACAGCCTGACATTGTCTGTAAGGTATGATTCTGTGAGTATGACTATGACCTAGACACCTCATCACCTTCCCCGGATATGTCCTGTCTCATCAGCAGGATGGACACAGCAGAGGTGGCGGCACAGTGGGATGCAGTTAGAAGGGAATTGCTCTTGGAGTCCTCAACAGTGACTCCATATCCCATGGCATTAGTTTGCATTTGGGAAAGGAAACCTCCTGCTGATTACCAAGTACCAGCATCTCTCAACTGATGTATCAGTACTCCTCCATGCTGACCAACACTTGGAGGAAGCACTGAGGGTAGCATTCTGGGTGGGGTATTTCAATGTTCACCACCAACAGTATCTCAGCTACAGCATTATTGATCGAGAAGGCTGGGTCCTAAAGGATATAACTGCTAGAGTGGTTCTGCGGCAGGCAGTGAAGGAACCAACAAGAGGAAAATATACACTTGACCACAGCCTTAGTAATCTGCCAATTGCAGAAGTATCTGCCTATGACAGTATCGGTAAGAGTGACCACCGCATAGTCATTGTGTAGACAAAGTCACACCTGCACATTGAGAATAACATTTACCATTTTGGGTGGTACTATCACAGTGCGAAATAGGGCAGACTTCAAACAGATCTAACAGTTCAAGTCTGGGTGTCCATAACGTGCTGTGGTTCATCTATAGGAGCAGAATTGTACAGCCACACAACCTCATGACCTGGCATATCCCCCTCGCAACAATTACCATCAATCCAGAGGATCAACATTGGTTCAATGGATGTGCAGGATGGCAGGAGCAGCACCAGGCAAACCTGACAATGAAGTGTCAGCCTGGTGAAGACACCAAACAGGACTACTCGTGGGCCAAACAGCATAAGCAGTAAGTGATAGACAGAGCTAAGTGATCCCACAAAAAACGGTTCAGATCTAGGCTCTGCAGTCCTTCCACATCTAGTCGAGAAACGTTGAAGACAATTAAACAATTCATTGGAGGAAGAGGTTTCACAAATAACGCCTTCCTCCATGATGGAAGAGCCCAGCACTTCAGTGTATAAGATAAGGCTGATGCACTCGTAACAACTTTCAGTCAGAAATGCTGAGTGGATGATCCATTTCAGCCTCCTCCAGTGATCCTCAGCAATTCAGTTACCAGTCATCAACCAATTCGATTCAGTCCACGCGATATCCAGAAACGGTTGGAGATACGGGATACTCTATGGGGTCCATACTCTGACAACATTCTGGCAATAGTACTGGAAACTTGTGCTCCATAACTTTGCCACTCCCCTAGCCAAACTGTTTCAATACAGTTACAACAATGGCTTTTCCTGATTATGTGGAAAATTACCCCAAGTATCTCCTGTATATAAAAAGCAGAACAAATCCAATCCGGCCAATTACAACTCCATCAGTCTACTCTCGATCATCAGTAAAGTGGTGGAAGGTCTCAGTGCTTTTAAGCAGCAACCTGCTCATCAATACCCTGTCAATGACGCCCAGTTTGGGCTCCACCAGGGCCACTCAACTGCTAACCTCATTACCTTGATTCAAACATGGACAAAAGAATTGAATTCCAGAGGTAGGGTGAGAGTGATAGCCCTTTAATTCAAGGCTGCCTTCGACCTTGTGTGGTATCAAACTGCTTTAGCAACACTGGATTCAATGGGTATCAGAGGCAAAATCCCGGCTGGTTAGAATCATACCTGACACGTAGGAAGATGGTCATGGTTGATGAAGGTCAGTCAACTCAGCTCCATGTCTGTAGGAGTCCCTCGAGCAGTGAACAGAAACTTCTTCAGGGCTGCTTCATCAATGACCTTCCCTCCATGTTAAGGTCAGAAGTGGGGATGTTCGCCAGTGATTGTACAATGTTCTGTAACATTTGTGGCTCCTCAGATACTGAAGCAGTCCATGTTCAAACACGACAAGATCTGGACAGTATCCAGGCTGGCAAGTGGCAAGTAATATTCAGCCCACACGAATGCCAGACCATGACCATCACCAATAAAATACAATCTAACCTGCCCCTTGGCATTCAATGGTGGTACTATCACTGAATCCCCCAGTATCAAAGTCCTGGTGGGTAATCATTGCTCAGAAACTCACTGGTCTCCCCACATGAACACTGTAACTATAAGAGTAAGTCCGAAGCTAGGAATGCTGCGGCGAGCAACTCACATCCTGACTTCCAAAATTCTGTCCATCATCTACAATGCATGTCAATACAATATAGGTCAGAAGTGTGAAAGAAGACTCCCAGTTTGCCTGGATGAGTGCAGCCCCAACAACACTCCAGAAGCTTTATACCATCCAGGACAAAGCAGCCAGTTTGACTGGCCCTTCACCCACAATGCTCCACCATCAACACTCAGCAGCAGCAGTGTTTTACTATCCACATGCTGCAATGAAATGATTCACCAAAGATCCTCAGAAACCATCTTCCCAACTCACGACCACTTCTATCTAGAAGGACAAGGGCTACAGATGTATGGAAATACCATCATCTTTAGGTTCCCCTCCAAGCCATTCACCATCCTCACTTGGAAATATATCACAGCTCCTTCACAGTAGCTGGGTCAGAATCCTGGGATTCTCTCCCTAATGGAATTGGAGGTCAACCACAGCAGGTGGACTGCAGTGTTCAACAAGGCAGCTCACCACCACCTTCTCAAAAGCAACTAGGGACAGGCAATAAATGTGGCCCAGCCAGTGACACCCAGATTGACGAAATACAGAAATAGAAATTAACAGAGGACTGTTGCTGAGATATCACAGAGATCGGTGTTTGGGGCCCAGCTGTTCACAATGTCCTTTAAATATTTGGTTGCTGGAATCAGATGCAATACATCCCAGCCTGCTGACAGCACTAATGGATGTGGGATTGTGAGTGGGTGCGGAGGATGTAAAAAAGCACCAAGAAGACTAAGACAAATGGAGTGAATGGGTAAATACGTGACAGATGGAGAACAATGTGGATAGAGGTGACGGTGTGCCCTTTGGTGGAAATGATAAACTGGAATCCTACAATTTGAAAAGGATTGGTTGAAACACGTTGCTTTACAAAGGGACATATGCTCCTTTTTGTTGTTTCATTTTGCATCAACCTCTGAGGTCCCTGCAGCGCAGTGAGTTCTGTAACCAGAAGTCAATACTGGGCATGGCATTGACACGCTGACCAGTGTACACAGACCCACCAAGTGGGGAGCTATAACACGGAAAAGGATCTGCATCTCCTTGTACATATGTCGCTGAAAGCAATATTGCAGAAACAGAAAGCAGTGAGGAAGATAAATGGTGTGTTGACCTTCATTTCAGGGGGATGTGAGTCCAGGAGAAAGGGTGTCTCAGTGCAGCTGTACAGGGCCTTGGTAAGATATCATCTCGAACATTGTGCAGTATTGTGTGCAGTTTTGGTCTCCTTACCTAATAAAGGAAAACCTGACATTGAGGGAGAGCAGTGACGGATGACCAGACTGATCTCTGGGATGACAGGCTTGTTGTGAGAGCAGAGTTTGGGGTGACTGGGCCAGTATTCCATGGGGTTTAGGAAAATAAGTGGAGATCTCAGTGAAATTTACAAAACTCTGACAAAGTGAGACAGATTGGAAGCAGCAATGATAATTCCCCTGGCTGGGACTTCTAAAACAAGGGGCCACAGTATTAGGTACAGGCAGTCACTCTGCATTGAGATGATAATAAATATCTGCACTCACTGACTGGGGAACCTGGGGAATTCGTTCGCACCTGGAAACCGAGTCACTGAATATAAATACGGATTTAGAGACAGTAAAGGGATGGTGGGAGAGCAGGAGTATGGTATGGAAATTATATTGAATTGGTTAGCAACTCGATGAACCAAACATACTACTGCACCGCCTATTTTATAGCTTCCCAAGGTTACTCACATTAACAGATATGTATATCGTGTGGGGTAAGTATATTGAGGAGATTTTTTTTCCATGAACTTAGAATGGGGAGGCCAAATGTGTTTTCCATTCCCGATGTTTCTGTGCAGTCTGTGGAAAAGCTCTGTAAAATGCTGTCACAAGCTCTCAGGTGTTAGTAAGGAGGTTTCTGCAGGGTCGACAGGACTGTGTTCCCATTCCCTTTTCCCACATTGCTGCTGAGGCCGGATGTTCTGTCCGGTTTCATCCTTTCAGACCTCTGAGTAGTTTGATACAAGTGAGTGCCTTGCTTGGCAATTTCAGAGACCATTGAAATGTTTATCACATGTCAGGGTCTTTGGAGTCACTTTTAGGCCAAACCAGGAAATCATGGGAGATTCACTTCCTATAAGTACATTGGAGAAGGAAATTCTGTTTACAATCCATATTGGCTTCAAGGTCACTGTTACTGACCCCAGATTTTAGAGGTCGATATTTTATTAATTGTCTTTAACTTCCTCCCGCTGCCAGAGCATTAGCCTGGTCTGGCTTAATAATCCAGTGACATTTCCACAACAGCACCATCTCCACATGGGGACCTGTCGGAAACCACACTGAGCACGTTATTTCTGTGCTGCTTGACACCTCTGCCAAAAATAACTCCCACTAATTTGACTGTCTTGATGGGACTGAGGAGGTGGTAATTGGTCAGATTGTAATTATTCCCGTCTTAGGGGACGGGACTTAGCTGAGTAATTTTCCACATTGCCAGGGAGATGTCAAAGTTGGAGCTGTAATGAAAAAGCTTCCCCAGGGACACGGCTTGTTGTGCAGCACAAGTCTTCAGTCTATTGCAGAAATGGAGTCAGGACCCATTGTCTGTGTCGTATCTGCTCTGTTCAGTTGTTTCTTCATGTCACGTGCCACGAATCAAATTGGTTGAAGACTGGCATCTGTGATTTTGATGGCATCGTGACGATGGTAAGGTGTATCATCGATTCAACACTTCTGGCAGAAGATTGTGCAGATAAAACATCCTTCTTTTTTACACTGATGTGCAGGTCTGTTCCATTATTTAGGATGGGGATGTTTGTGGAGCCCTCTCCTCCAGTCATTTGTTTAATCGTCCATCATCATTTATGAAGGAATGTGACAGGACTGCAGGGCTTCGATCAGATCTGTTGGTCAAGTCTGGTAGCTTTAATGTGTTAGCATCAGGTTAAGGTTCATGTGATTCTGACTCTGACATGTTCACCCACACTCGTCACTGAGTCATAGATGGTGTTGATGGTAATGACAGACTGAGGTGTTATCCTGGCAAAAAGTTACAGGTTGTGGCTGAATGCATGTCTGCTTCTCCAGCTGCTGTGGTCTACAGCACTACATGAATACGCAGTTTCCAGCTGCAATACCTGCAATGCAATTCTGCTGCCTGTTCCACAATTCTCATTGAGACCTATTCACCCATCAGCCCTGCACTCAGTGACCTTACCTGGTTTCTGTTGTGGCAATACTTCCATTTTCAAACTCTCATTCTGCTGATGGTCTATCTCCTCGGGTCATGCTTCCAGTCTGATACATTCCGCAAAAGCATTTAACTGATCTTAATTCAAATGTTTAAATCACCTGAATCTTTTTCCTTGAGAAATACCATCTTCTGTGTTTAAAGTGAATGTTTTTCCTCTGTTCCTTTCCCTAACCATGAATAAGAGTTCTGTAGTGTCAGTGATGCCAGAGTTATGTAGTTTCAGGGCCAATGAATTCTCTGGATTCCCAATCATATTCACCACATTGTATGTTTTCTCTTTTGGTTTGATGCCTTATCACTCATGGCTGCCTTGTTCTCCCATGAGTATGTTTCAAGTTCTTGGGGTTGCATTTCTGGTATTATCTTCCGAATTATGCCCAGAGCCTCCTCCCATTGCTGCTCCATGGTCATTCCTGCTCTGCTTTCCTTCCAATTAACTCTGGCCAGCTACGACCGCATGTATTTGTAGTAACATTGCTTAATTATAATCATGTTACATCTTGAAGAGAGCGTTAGATATAAACTGAAAGAAGGAGTTTTGGGAGATGGGACACGAAGAATAATTGGTGGGTTTCTTAACTAGATACAAAGGGAGAACGAGAGAGAGGATATAGATATGGAGATGTGGAAAATGAGAAAACTACATTCTTGAAATAAGTAGATGAACATCCCCCAATGTTTTGGCAATGCCTGTGTGCTGTGGTCCTTTGTACAGTGCATGTACAACAGAGTCATATTTCAAATGCTGAGTATGATGCCAGAATATATATCTCCAATAATATGACAGACATTGGCTTTGGAAAGAACCGAGCAGGCCAATATATTGAAGTCCGGTAGAAAGGGGATTAACTGAAATAAGTTGGGACACCAGAATCAAGACTTTGGAGCAAACATCCTGGTAAGAATGGGAGATTAGAGTTGGGAATCCCAGAAAAGGAGGGAACGTTGAGATGATCAAATCATGTTTTAATGCATCATTTTTCGTTAACTGTGTCTCTGTTGTTAATTTACAATGTGTTGTGCACATATGAAAAATGCGACTTATCTGCACACACATTGATTAAACAGTATGTATAAAACCACTTTTCCACCATTGAAACTGTCCTGTTGTTGTGTTACGAGGATACATGAACACCAACTAGCCACCAAAAGACATGACGCACTATCACTATGTTCCATACATACAGACAAAGAAGGGCACCACTTTGACTGGGACAAAGCACACACACATACTAAGACACGCAAGGGCCTTCTTAGAGGAATGGTATTCTAACCAGAAGTCCATCAATAAACGCATCAATTTAGATCCTGTCTACATTCTCTTGTTAAAATAACCGGAAATGACATCACCCACTTTAAGAAACCAAGATCTATCAATAGAGAGGCGGGAGATACTACCAGCACTTCAGCAGATACTCTCATTGATGATGTCACCTAGTCATGGTGATGAAACTACTGAAAACATACTCAGTGAGCTAACTTGCACACATATAAATTGTTATTTTTTTGTTTATTAGTGGAATTTAGGAGTTCTCTGTTGCTCACGTTTTGACAGATTATGATGTGAGGTGAGCTTTTCTAGGTGTGTGGTTTTAATTAACAGAGGGGTTCGACATTGATGTCATAACAGTTTGGGGCCTTGCCGTATGCCATTTGGACAGACTTGAACAGATTTGAGATACAACAGCTCCCAGAAAATTCCAACTCATTGCAATTAGTGACTTTGATCTTCAAATAAAACCAGTGGGTAAATTCGTTTCATGTTGTGACTTGTGGTTGGTTAAACGAAAAGTGAGGGAAATGGCTTTTAACATTACATAGAACATAGAACATAGAAAAATACAGCGCAGTACAGGCCCTTCGACCCTCGATGTTGTGCCGACCGAAGCCTACCTAACCTACACTAGCCCAATAACCTCCATATGCTTATCCAATGCCCGCTTAAATGACCATAAAGAGGGAGAGTCCACCACTGCTTCTGGCAGGGCATTCCATGAACTCACAACCCGCTGAGTAAAGAATCTACCCCTAACATCTGTCCTATACCTACCACCCCTTAATTTAAAGCTGTGTCCCCTAGTAACAGCTGACTCCATTAGCGGAAAAAGGTTCTCACTGTCAACCCGATCTAAACCCCTAATCATCATGTACACCTCTATCAAATCTCCCCTAAACCTTCTTTTCTCCAATGAGAACAGCCCCAAGTGCCTCAGCCTTTCCTCATACGATCTTCCTACCATGCCAGGCAACATCCTGGTAAACCTCCTCTGCACTCGTTCCAATGCCTCCACATCCTTCCTATAGTATGGCGACCAAAACTGCACACAATACTCCAGATGATGCCGCACCAGAATCTTATACAACTGCAACATGACCTCAGGACTCCAGAACTCAATTCCTCTACCAATAAAGCCCAGTACGCCATATGCCTTCTTCACAGCACTATTTACCTGGTTGGCAACTTTCAGAGATCTGTGTACATGGACACCAAGATCCCTCTGCTCATCCACACTACCAAGTAGCTCAGTAATCCATCTTCTTGTTACTCCTACCAAAGTGAATGACTTCACACTTAGCTACATTGAACTCCATTTGCAATCTTTCTGTCCAGCTCTTCAACTTATCTATATCCCGCTGTAACCTTCCACATCCTTCTTTGCTGTCCACAACTCCACCGACTTTCGTGTCATCCACAAACTTCTCACCCTGCTTTCAAGCCCTCCTCTAGGTCATTTATGAAAATGACAAACAGCAATGGTTCCAAAACAGATTCTTGTGGAACACCGCAAGTAACTGCACTCCAAGATGAACATTTACCATCAACTAAACAGGTTCTCAAATTTTCAAAGGAAGTTCAGAAAGACAGAAGGAGGACTTTTTTTAGAATTAGCAAATAGGTTGGAAATGGGTTTAACCAGGGAGAAAAGAGAAGTTGAAATTGTAATGGAGTTGGTCAAGCACTTTGATGGATCAGAGAAATGGACAACTGCAGTAGGGTTATAAAAACTTAAATTGCAAATGTGGCACCTGGAGTTTGAAGATAAATAAAGGAACGGAAACAGAGAGAGACGAAAGAGAAAGACAGGAAAAAGAAAGAGAGAGGGGATTTGAAATTCAGAAGTTGGGAAATAGACAAGAAAGTTAAATTAACAGGATGGAGATGGAAGGAGAAAGTAGGGATGTATTCAACTAGGTTAGTAACTTGTCATACGTCGGTGAGAAAAATGTCAAAACTTTTTTTTATTTCGTTTGGAAAAATAACTAGGCAGATGACGTGTCCAGTGAATTTGTGGGTAATGCTACTTAAGACTAAGCTGGTGGGCACAGCTGGTGAGAGATGTGCAACACTGTCAGATGAGGGATCAAGAGTTGATCAATATGTCTAATTGGCTACTTTGATTGGTTATGAATTGGTACTGGAAGCATATAGACAGAAGTTCAGAAAAATAGAGAGGAACCAGGTCAGACTTACATTGAGATTGAAGGAATTAACCACAATCATTTTGACAGGTGGGTGCTGGCCTTAAAAATGGATAAGACCTGTGAGACTTGAAGGAAGATTAATCTGTTGGAGATGTTAAAAGACTTACTTCCAGAGATAGTAAGAATTCAAGTGAATGAATAGAAAATTCATAAGTGAGAAGCATGGCAGAAATGGCAGGCAAATATGCATTGTGGAATGTGATGAAATTTAGCCTCTGGCAAGAATTTCATCCTGTGAGGGATAGAAATTGGGAGAAGGGACGATCACACTCTACAAAGCGAACAGTAGCTCACAATAGTTTACCACAGTGAGTAACAGAGTGTCAGTTCCTGGAATACAGTTTGTTCTTGGGAACGATTTAACAGGAGGCGAGATGGGATAGGCACCCCTTGTGGTGGAGAAGCCAAAGGCTGACTAGGGAATTGGTGAGTTAAAAGAAAATTACCCAGGATTTTTTCCAGACTGTGTAGTAACAAGATCCCACTTTCATAAGTTACAGCAGGAAGGAAAAACGAACGAAAAAGACAAATGAGTTGATGCTCAGTGAACTGACACCCTGTTTGATGTGACAGTGCAGGAAAAACCTGAACAGGCAGAGGTGTTCCGTCCCGGAAAGGCTAATGGATGTACAACAGAGATATATACACACACATACACATGCACACACAGAGAAAATGAATCAGAATATATTGTTGAACGTTATTAACTTAAAGATAAAATCATAAAATTAAAATGGAGACCCCGATAGGTTACTTATTGCACAAGAATGATTAAGTTCCACACTGGCCTGACAATATTTTAATGTGTATATGACAAACAAATTGTCGGAGATAGTTGTGGACAACGACAAATCTCTCGCATTGTTTGGAATATTTAAAGACCAGAATATGAGACTATTTCATTGGAGTCTTACCTTACCGACTTTAAACTTACAAAATGTATATGCTGTGGCTCCTACAATGTGATAGCAGATGTGTTTTCGTGGATTTAAAGGAAAAAGTGTAGATGCGTTATGACTTATTCCAGTGTTGTATTGGTGTACAGAATTCATATGAATGATATAACTGAGATTAACACTTTGGTATTTCATAAAATTGGGATTAAGAATTAGAGGAAAACAAATGTAGCCATCTTTTCATTCAGCTAGTTCATTTTATTTTCTGAAGCGGGGAGATGTTATGAAGACAAAAACATATATGGACACTTTAAGACAGATCGGGTTTTGCTGAATAGAAATTAAAGCCACAGATGCCAGCTGAAGGTCACACTGTGCCATCCAACAGTGGAGCTGCTGCCATCCAACAGTGAGCAACTGCTGTAGAGCAGGAGTGCTAACTGGCCATCTCAAACACTCTCTCTCAAAGACACATGTTCATGCAAACCTCTTTGCAATAAAAAAATGACCCAGGGAGATCAGCAGCTGAAAGAGTGAAGACAGCGGGGAAGATAGAGACTGTATGGTCTTAAGATTGTAATGTTTAATATGTCGGTTGTTGGAACAACATATTTTTACAGAGTTGGAGTCAGATAGTAAGTAGCTAAGAAAAGAGGGACTTGTATTTGTGAATAGTTGTTGTTTAGTGTTCACTATTAAGGTTAAGAAACTAACTTGTTAATTTTTGTTTAAAAGGAGGTCTGTGTCACTCATATTTTAACAGATTACGAAGTGAGGTGAGCTTTTCTGGGTGTTTGGTTTTAATTAACAGAGGGGTTCGACTCCACCTTATTAATGTCCATCCACGCTCACCCCATTTCCCTGCAGTTGGCCCATATCCTTCCAGTCCTTTCCTATCCAAATATTTATCCAAACGCATTTGAAATGTTGTTAATGTACCCCCCTCAACTACATCTGCGAGTAGCTCATCCACGTACCAGCCTCTGTGTAAAGAAGTGGCCCCTCAGGTTCCCTTTTATTCCTTTCCTTCTAACGTTAAACTGATCCTCTCTCGTCCTTGATTCTCTACAACTTGGAAAAAGACTGAGAGCATTAACCCTATCCATACCCCTCGTGATTTTATACAGCTCTATAACAATTCCCCCAGTCTCCTACACGCTAAAGAAAATGTCCTATCTTGTCCAACCTCTCCCTATAACTCAGATCATTGGATCCTGGCAACATCCTTGTAAATTTCTTCTGTACTCTTTCTAATTTAATAACATCCTCCCTTAAACAAAGTGACAAAACCTGAACAGAATACTCCAAGGGCGGCCTTACCAAAGTCCTGTATAACTGTAACATAAATTCCCATCTTCTATACTCAATATCCTGCCTGATGAAGGCCATTGTGCCAAATGCCTTCTTCACTGCCCTGTCTACATGTGACTCCACTCTCAGGAAACCGTGCACCTGAGCACCAAGGTCTCTCTGCCCCCTGCACCGCTTAAGGCCCTCCCATTCACCATGAAACTCCTACCTTGATTTGAATTTCCAAAATGCAAGACCTCACGCTTCTATATTAAATTCCATTTCTCGGCCCATTTCCCCAACTGATTAAGGTCCTGCTGCAATTTCTGATAACCTTCCTCACTGATCATGCTCCCACTTACTTTAGTGTCATCTGCAAACTTATTAATCATACCTTGTACATTCTCAACCAAATCATAGATAACAAACAGCAATGGACCCAGCCTCCGGTCTGACAAGTATGCTTCCATGAAACCCTCTGCTTCCTACCATCAAGCCAACTGTGTATCCAATTGGACAGTTCCCACGCATTCTACGTGTTGTAACCTTCCTGAGCAGTCTGCCATGTGGAAACTTATCAAACCTCATCAAAGGACTCTTAGAAATTTGGGAAGCATGATCTCTCAAACACAAGTCTATGCTGACTGCTCCGAATCAAACCCTGTGTAAGTAATGGGTGCAGTCAATGGCATGCTGTCCTTCATTGTAAGATGATTCGAGTACATAAGTAAAGCCATCTTTCGGCTGTTGTAGAACCTTGCTGAGAGCGCATTTGGGGCATTCTGTACAGATTTGATGTCCTTTGTAAGGAATGGTTCCCGTAACACAGACACGGATGATGGTAACATGAGGATAGAGTGAAGAAGCTGAGTGTTTAACCCGTACCGTGTGAGAGACGAAGCAATGGTGATGCTGAAACATGAAGAGTGGCAGCGGCCTCTTATTTCCAAAACAGAAATTCCATACTTTACTCAGGAGTTATTGGTTTGATCTATTGTCACGTGAACCTCAGTACAGGGAAACACTTTATTTATTAGCAGTGGAGGCAGATCATAGTAAGCATGGCCAGACAGATCGTAGGGTGGAAATAGACTTGGAAAGAGTAAGGCATACAGGTTACACTGAACAGGACGTGCACTAGACAAGGTCAACATGAACAAGATCAGCATTATTTGAACTTAGAGAGTCCATCCATCGGTCTAACGTAGCCTTCCTGATAGTTTATATGCCTAAATTTACTCTCCCCACGTTATTGTGCAGTCGGCGTGTGAACCCGTACTGAACGTCAGGTTACTCACAATCCCCAACAGCAGCCACAATCCCTTCTATATGAAACAGGTAGCCATTCCCACCAGCTTCCACCCTGCATAGAGAACACCAGGCTGACTTCTCGGAGATGGAAGGTACCTTCTTGTGACTTCACACAAGACATATGGCTTCCCTCCTCACCACTAGAAAACCGCATTAAAGTCCCACATGTGTATCATGACAGACGGAGCTACGAGGAACAACGTGGAGCAGTCTGTCTGTGCAGCCTCTGCTCCACTTGGTCATCATGTTAGAGCATCAGTTAGGAGACAGTGAGGACTGTTGATGCTGAAGATCAGAGTAGACGGTGGTTTGCTGGAAAAGCACAGCAGGAGAATCGACATTTCGAGCATAAGCCGTTCATCAGGAATCAGCATCAATTACCTCATTCTGCCCCTGTGTAAGTGCATTGAGGTGGGAATGGCCTCCTACTGTTCCTGTGTAAGTGACTCAAGGGACTGACTGGCTTCTTCCCCGTCCGATTGGACAGGGCCAAGGGCCTGACTGGTTACCCCTGGTTCCTGTATGGCAGCTCGATATGCTGACTAGTGTGATGATGCTGTAGCTTTAAGAGGTTATTTTGTTCTGGTTTATTTTAAGAGAGAGATTGAATGACCGTTACCAAGCTGGCTAGTTAGGACCACTTGAATAAACAACTAGTGAGGCCTTGGGTTTATTTTAATGCAGATGGAATGGGTGTGGTCAGCTCTCACAGATTGGGATTTCTGCATTGCTGTTTCTCAGTAACATCAGAAATTATTGGGGTCTCCACCGAGTTGAAAGTTTTAGTGAATGTCTCCTGGCAGCTACTCTCTATGGATTTTCTCTTGGTGCTGTTTTTAAATCCTAAATTGTAGAAATATTTGTGTCATTCAGTGTCTGAATATTCCTTTTTTCCAAGGGCTGTGTTCATGTGATTTTCCAGTATTGGAACAGTTCATTAGTATTGGTTCCGAGATCTATTATTCTGTTAACTTGTCCAATGTAATTACGTTATTCTAAATTCCACCTTTTTTTTGTTTTTGTTTTAATCTATCGTGTTTAAGTAAATGGTGTTATGCGTCATACCGAGTTGTTTGACCAGTCACATTGCATCTGGAACAGACACTTTACATTTTCTTTAAAATAAGAAAACATTAGAGTCTCGGCTACCGCCTTCAAATATTGTCGAGGGGCTCTGGTGTGGCCCATCACACTAGAATCCTTCTCCTCCTGAGAAAGATGTTGGAGGCACTGAATGGGCTGTCCCTGTTCTTCTCCAATAGTGTCAATGGGCTGAACGACTTCCTCATATTCCTGTGAAACCAGTGTGAGGTGCGGAATGGACTCTTCTTTTACTGTGGCAATGTGCAGTGTCAGACAGTCCTTTATATGAATGTTACGGACTCTTTAAAAGCACAAGCCTCAATAGAGTCCATGTCTTGCTGCACATGGACACAGTCCTGTTCAGAAGCTGACGGGGGCATCATATTATTCTGAACATTGTGGTATCCTCAGTGACCATCCCCACTTCGGATCTTATGGTGGGGAGGGTGGGAGTGGGGAGACATTGATGAAGCAGCTGAAGATGTTTGTGAAGAGGAAGCTACCCTGAGGATCTCCCACAGAGGTGACCCAGGACTGAGATGATGAACATCTTCCTTTGTGCCGTGTTTGAATCCAAACACTGGAGAGTTTTCTCTGATTCCCATTAAGTTCAGATTTGTTAAGCTCCTTGATGTCAACAGAAGTCAACAGAAGCCTTGATATCAGGGCCAGTCATTTTTACCTGACCCCTTGTGTCCTGTCAGAGAATTGAGGGCGATGAAGAATTGGGGATGAAAGAGGATTTGTGACCAAGAGCAGATCAGTCATGATCTTAGTGAAGGGCAAGGCATGGTTGGGGAGTGAACGACCTGCCCCTGTGTCTGATGTTCTCACATTCTGTTATTGGAAAGTTAGTGGGTATTATTTTCATGAATGTTCTGTTATTGAATGTTGCCGTCAGGGAGACCAGAGGATTTTGTGAGCCATCACTGGGTGAGGTATGGGAGCTGTATTCATAATGAATTTGGATCTATAATATGATCAACTAATTGAGCGTAAGTTTCAGAGAGGGGAAGCTCTGTAAAGAGAGATGAGGGGCCTCTTTCATACCCAGCCTGGGTTTTACAATTACATTTCCCAAATCACTTCAACGGGTATGGGACAGTCTTGAAGGGCTGAATGATCTCCTGTGTTTCTGTGCACCAGGTTATAGAAGTAAGTAGCCTCTAAATGCTCCTGCCTAACAGGTTTAATGGTCTGAATGGAACACAGGACCACGGGATTGAGGGACAGGAGTGAGTAGATACGTTGAACCTTCGCCACCAGGCACCAAGATTGTGGCTGATCAGGTTGGGGTCTCAGCCCCACTTTCCTGTCTGTGTCCCATTATCCATGACTCAGTTCTCTGTCAATTATTTCACTAACGCAACTTTCAATCAATGTGAACATAGAGGCACGAGAAACTTCCAGTGAAGAGAATTCGGATTTGAACGGTACTTTCAGAATTTTTCATCATCCCTCTTATAGAATCAGAGAGTCATACAGAACGGAAACAGGCCCATTAGTCCAATCTGTTCACTCCGATCAGATATCAAATCTGATCCAGTCCCATTTTCCAGCATTTGGCCAATATCCCTCCTCTTTCAGATACTTTTTAAATGTGCGATTGTAACCGCCTTCAGCACTTCGTCTGGAAGCACTTTATGTGCACACACCACTCTGTGTGTGAAACATTTATCTTCAGGTCCCTTCTAAATCATTCGCCCTCTCCCCTCCAACCTATGCTCTCCTGTTCTGGTCTCCCCTACCCTGGGGAGCAGAGCGTGACTGTTCAGAATATCCATGCCCCTGATGATCTTATAAACCTCTATAATGTCATCCTTCAGCCTCTGACACTCCAGGGGGAAACATCTGAAACTAATCAACCTCTCCCTGAAGCTCAAACCTACAGTCCTGGGACATTCGTGTAAATATTTTCTGCAGACAACCGAGTTGTATGCAGTATTCTTAAAGTGGCCTCACCAACATCCTGTACCGATACAACATTGTATCCACAACTCCTATATTCAATGCTCTGACTGATTAAGACAAATTTGTAAAATGTGTTCTGTACCGCACTGTCTGCATTCGACTCCACTTTCAAGGAACAATGTACCTGCAGCCCTATGTCCATTTGTTTCACAACACTCACTAGGCCCTTACCATTAAGTGTATAATTTCTGCCCTGATTTGCCTTCCCAAAATGGGTAACCTCATATTTATCTAAATTAAACTTCATCTGTCCGTCCTTGCCCCTTTGTCTCATCTATTTGCGGTCTTGTTGTAATCTGAGTTAATCTACTACACCACCTTTCTGATGTTGTCTGTAAACTTACTAACTATGGCCCCAATATCCACATCTAAATCCTTTACATAAATGATGAAATGCAGTGAACTCAGTCCTGATTCTTACAGCGCACTGCTACTCACAAGCCTCCAGTCTGAAAAATACCCCTCTTACTTCAAGCCAATTGTGATTAGCTTCCTCTGTATCCCATGTAACCAAACCTTACTAATCTGCCTACCAATCAGAATGTCATGAACACCTTGATGAGGTCCATATTGACAATGTCTACCAAATTGCCTTCATCAATCTTCTTTGTTACCTCTTCATAAAACTCAACCAAATTAATGAGACATGATTTCCCATGCACAAAGCCATGTTGTCTACCCTGATCAGTCCTTGCCTTCCCAAATGGATGTAAATGCTATCCCTCAGAATCTCCTCCAACAACTTACCCATCACCAACATCAGGCTCACCGGTCTATTGTTCCCCAGCTTTTTGGATCACTGTTTCCTTTCTAGTCCCACTCCTCCACTGCTCACAACAAATGTTAAATGTAACCAGGTCGGTGATATGGGTCTCAGACTGGGTCAGGGTCAGTTTTAGGAACAAGTCAGGCTGGTTTCCTTAATCTGCTGAAATAGCACGTTTATGATCCAGAGCAATGTTACTCTAACTATGATGGAAAGATGAATGGCAAAGTGTTTGGGTATTGCAAATATATAATGAATATTTCCCTTTCTGAAAACACTGACACACACACACACACACACACACACACACACACACACACACACACACACACACACACACACACACACACACACACACACACACACACACACACACACACACACACACACCAATTTCACATTGAAGGAACTTTGTCCAAATATTAGTGTAACTCATGGCAAAAGGAAAAATTGCGAGATTGTCCAAAATGTTATTCTGCTTCTGAAGATATTGTACTCACACAGCTGCTAGCAATGGGATTTTATCCTGGGAGAGTTGGATTTGACTGAATTCCCTTTGCATTAGGCAGTCAGTAGGTTCCGGGTTAGCACAGTGGCTCAGTAGTCCGCACTGTTCCATCACGGCATCAGGGGCATGAGTTAAATTCCAGCCTCAGGCGACTATCTGCGTGGAGTTTGCATCTTCCCCCCTTGTCTGTGTGAGCTTCTGATGGGTGCTCCCGTTTCCTCCCACAGCCCAAAGCTGTATAATTCAAGTGGATTGATCAAATAGTCCATAGTGTTCAGCGATTTCTACTTTAGGTGCACCAGTCAGTGGTAACTGTAAGGGCATGGGAAGGTTACTGATTGGAGGGTTAGTATGGACTTTTTGGGCAGAAGGGCTTGTTTCCACACTGTTGGGATTCTACAAAAATAAGAATGGTAACACTAATAGTAGGGCTTTGTTTTAGCTCATACACGTTACTGTGATGAGGAATAATGAAGGAGAGAGAGTGCAATGGGCCGTTTCTTCTCGGGCAGATTACATTTTCTCCCTCTCTGAGTTGAATCAAACAATAATGTCATTCTCTCCCAAACTGGACCATGTGAGGTCTCCTTGTACATTGTCCAAACGATGTCTCCATCACATTCCCTGTTCCATGTCGGTGCATCATTGCTGCTGTCATACACAGAGCCATACCCTGAGCAGAAAATGGTGTCTGTCGATTTGAAGATATGTTTATTTGTCCCTGCGTCATTAAAAAAATAAAATGTTTAATGTATTCAGAATACATAGAACATAGAACGTAGAACAGTCCAGCACAGAACAGGCCCTTCAGCACATGATGTTGTGCCAAGCATTTATCCGCATGTATGCACCCTCAAATTTCTGTGACCATATACATATGCAGCAGTCTCTTAAATGTCCCCAATGACCCTGCTTCCACAATTGCTGCCGGCAACGCATTCCATGCTCTCACAACACTCTCTGTAAAGAACGCGCCTCTGACATCCGCTCTATACTTTCCTCCAACCAGCTTAAAACTATGACCCCTCGTGTTAGTCATTTCTGCCCTGAGAAATAGTCTCTGGCTATCAACTCTATCTATGCCTCTGATAATCTTGAATACCTCAATTAGGTCCCCTCTCCTCCTCCTTTTCTCCAATGACTAATGTCCCAGATCTGTCAACCTCTCCTCAAAAGATAAGCCCTCCAGTCCAGGCAGCATCCTGGTAAACCTCCTCTGAACCGTCTCCAAAGCATCCACATCTTTCTTATAATAGGTTGATCAGAACTGGACGCAGTATTCCAAGTGCGGTCTAACCAAAGTTTTATAGAGCTGCAACAAGATCTCACGACTCTTAAACTCAATCCCCCTGTTAATGAAAGCCAAAACACCAGATGCTTTCTTAACAACCCTGTCCACTTGGGTGGCCATTTTAAGGGATCTATGTACCTGCACACCAAGATCCCGCTGTTCCTCCACACTTCCAAGAATCCTATCCTTAATCCTGTACTCAGCTTTCAAATTTGACATTCAAAATGCATCACATCGCATTTATCCAGGTTGAACTCCATCTGCCACTTCTCAGTCCATCTCTGCATCCTGTCCATGTCCCGCTGCAGCCTACAACAGCCCTCTATACTGTCAACGACGCCTCCAATCTTTGTGTCATCTGCAAACTTGATGACCCATCCTTTAATCCCCTCATCCAAGTCATTAACAAAAATTACAAAGAGTAGAGGCCCAAGGACAGAGTTCTGTGGAACACCACTCACCACTGACTTCCAGGCAGAATATTTTCCTTCCACTACCACTCGCTGTCTTCTGCTGGCCAGCCAATTCTGTATCCAAACAGCTAACACTGATACCTGTGTTTAAATGAATGTTTTCTTTTAACAAATACAGAAATTGCTGGAAGAGCTAGGCAGGTCTGTCAGCATCCAGATGCCTTTTACATGATGTAGTTGTACCAGACTCTACCACTTCCTCTGGCAGCTCAGTCCATATGCACACCACCGTCTGTGTGAAAAGGTGCACCTTAGGCCTCTTCAAAACCTTTCCCCTCTCACTTCCCACCAATGTCCTCTACTTTTGGATTTCCCTAACATGGGGAAAAACCTTGACTTTCAACCCTGTCCATGACGATTCTGATTTTATAAACCTTTCCTGCTGCGAAATGTGACTTCCATCAACAAGAATAGCTGTACTTTCAATAATCCCGGGCCTAAATGCTGAAATTCAACACCGACACCTGTTCTTTCTCCATCAAGTCACAATTCTAAAACCAGTTTCATCAGTTTGTTCAGATATATTAGGAGACACTTCACCTAGACCTTTGTGCCCGGAGATAGGGACACGAGTACCACTCGGCAATACCCATAAAGCTGTAACATTGTTCTCCTGTGTGTTTGTCCATCAGCCTGTTATGACATGCTGAGACATACCTCTGCAACAGGCAGGACACGAATCCAAACCTTCTGGTCCAGAGCAAGGAACACTACCAAACAATTTCAGGATTTGGAATCAAACGCAGGGCAATGGCTCAGAGACAGGGACACTACCCACTACACTACTATACTCAGATTTTGGGTCACATTATAAGGGGCAGCGTTCACCTCGGTGTGGATTTATTATAATCAGGTTACCATTACTGAACTACACAAAACATTTTGTATTGTTAAACAAGTGCAAGATCGAAATTAACTATGAACATCTTTAATCGCTATTATCTGTAGTCTGCGATATTAGGGAAAGAAATCCTGCAGACATACTCTGCCCAATGAAGGGTCTCAAATAGATATTTATTACTGAACACCAGACACGGAGAAAGACCATAATTTCTGGTCCCAAAACACCGATCAGTATTAACCAACTCTCACGTGTGTCTGCCCTCGGCCTAAAACCATGAAATGATACCAGGCCGCTGAGTACTGTCCAGCCTTTCCTCCCCACTGACTGTGTCTGCAATCCGTCCCTCCTCCCTCTAACCACACAAGGCAAACCAAGCTCAGGGTCTTTGTGAAAATCAAGGCCGAGTGTGCAGGCCTCCTGGAGAGGGGTCGGCATTTTAAAATTAAACGGGGAAGGTGAGTAGGTGGTAATATCACTCACTGGCCGAGGCGTGCCAGATGGAGTTTAGTTTGGATTAATGTGAGGTATTGGATTTGGTAAATCCAACAAGAGTAGGACTTATACAATTAAACGTAGGGCCTTTGGCAGTGTTGTAGAACAGAGACCTCGGCCATCAGGTATAATCCTTTAAAAGTTGCATCTCATATAGATAGTGTGGTTAAGAAGGTGTTTAACACACTTGTCTTCAATGGTCAGACCTTTGAGTATCGGATTTGGGACGTCATGTTGAGATTGTACAGGACATTGGTGAGACCTCTTCTGGAATACTGTGTCCAGTCTGGACATCCTGCCCACTCATTCCATAGGCACACCACCCTCTGGGTGAAAACGCTGCCCCTTAGGTCACTTTTAAATGTTTCCCCACTTACAACTATGTCCTCTAGTTTTGGGCTCCACCACCCTTATAAAATACCTTTACTGTTCACTTTGATATTATTGACCTTGATATTATTAAGCTGGAGAGGGTTCAGAAGAGTTTAACCTGAATGTTGCTGGAAATGGAGGGATTGAGCTATAAGGAGAGATTGGGTAGGCTGGGACATTTTTCACTGGAGAGTATGAGAAGGAGGGGTAATTTTGCACAGGTTTATAAAATAATGAGGGGTACAGATAAGCTGAAGGGCTGATGTCTTTTCCCTAGAGTTGGGGATTCAAAACTGAGGGATATTTTAAGATGCGAGGAAAAGAAAATTTACAAAAGTCATGAGAGGTCATTATTTTAGACAGGAGCTGATTTGTGTGTGGAATGTACTTGCAGAGCAAGTGGTGAAAGCCGGGGCAGTTACAACGTTTAAAGGATATTTAGATCAGTACATGGATAAGACATCAGTTTGGATGGTGCTGTGAGCAGCTGCCTCTCCCTCCCCCTCTCTGAATGAATCCCTGTTGGTTTTCACCCTCTGCCAATGCCGGTGCAGTGGCGTGTGGATGCCAGCAGAGGGTGGCATTGCATCACTTTCACCACCACAGAGACTGCCAGACCTGCCCCACACAGAGACACACAGATACACACACAGCAATTGTTAGGACACGGCATAGATCCCATCTGGTAATTTAAACTAAACATGATTAAATGCTCAGTTCGTCTCGTAAACTGTTAAAATATGAGTGACAGAGAACTCCCAAATTCCACTGTTTAAATAAAAACAACAGTGTATTTTTTAACACTGAAAGTGAACTGAAAGACCCTCTATCTCTTAACTGCTTATAACCCGACTCCAGCTCTACAGCAATAAACTGTTTCTGGGTCTGCCATCCTCTCATATCACAGGTATTTCTGAGCTCTCAGTTCAGAACAGCATTCACTCTCTCTTCAAGGTACAGTACATACTTTCAACTTCACCCCATGATACCGTGGTGAATATAGATAAGTGGAACCTCTCCAGATTTCTCTTGCTTTGTGGTTTGTCAATATTTTATCTACTCTGTCTCGTATATGTCAGGATTTTTGTTGCTCCATTGACAGTATGTCATTATATGACTCTGTCCGTGGAATATATCAGTATTTCACTTTCTCACACTCCTGTGTGTGGGGCAGGATTTCAGTTGTTTCATGGGCACTGTGACACTATGACAATCTCAATGTTTGTAAATGGCACCAAACCTGCAAGGATTGTAAAGTCTATGGGGGACAGTGTGGAACTCTAACAGGACAGTGACACGCTGGTGTAGTGTTCAGGTTTATGACAGATGGGGATCAGTGCAGAGCAATGTGAGGTGATGCACTTCAGTATGAAAGATAAAGAAAGACATTTTAAAACAGGCTGTGCCATTATAAAGGGGCTGCAGGAACAGAGCGCGCTGCGTGGAAATGAGCAGGAGCTTTGTTCAGGGGTAGGTGCTATAATAGATACACCGCGAGTGTGAGGGAGCAGAGAGAATACAGTGACCCTTACCCTGACGGAGCTGGACATTTCTTCAGACCGCAGATACTGCACTGAGCTGGGTGGGGAGCTCAGACCACGCTCGATGGGTCTGGTGGTGTGGCTCTCTCTGGGAAGAGAATGGTCCCCCTCTGTACTAGCCAATCCACTAGGACCTCCGTGCCCCTGTCGACAAACCGTAGTGTAATGGCCCTTTATCTGCCATACTTGAGGTAAACTGTACAGGGCTGAGAAAGCTCAACTGTGTGCCCATTCGCCTTTCAAAGATGGCACCAGTGCCAGGGGTCACGGAATATCCAGGGGTACCTGGGCGACTGTGAGTCCCTCCGGCCATGATGGGAGGAAACATCGGGCTGGTATTGAATGAGAGGGATACCGTGGTGGTGGGGGCGTGTAGTCAGTGAGTTGTGTTTGATAAGATAGCACCAGGAATCTAGCTTGGCCTGGTACAGATAATCTCTCTGTCACACTCAATGAAAATAACACTGAGGCAAATTATTGTTAGAATCAGCCCAGAGAGTCATAGATTCTGTTGAAACTGCTCCCAATCACAAAGCTGTAGAACAAATGCTCATCCAAAACTCTCCATCATTTCACCTCATACCAAAATCCTTTTCCCACTTTTCCTGGGAAGACTGGCTCATGTTATACGATGCTATCGAAGTGTCTACATTTCAGCATTCTGAAACCTGGGAACACATCCTTCCATGTCACTGTCTCTCAGTCTCCCCCTCTCTGTCTATACCACAAACCCCTCCCATGTGGTGATATTTACACTGATTCCCCCGCCATCTCTCCCTGGCAGTGATGTTCACACCCACAGCACCCCCTTGTCATGGCACAATGGGGATGTAAATGGGTGGGAGCTGTACGTCCTGTCAATTCCAGCATGGGCTGCAATTTTTCCCACACTGGGCAGTGATCCAACATAGTGTTACTGAGCAATGCACTGGGGTGGTGTACACAGTCCTACATGCTGGGAGGGTAACTGCTCCTGGGTTACAGATTAATTCACGGCTGATCACTGCACAGGTCTCTGTGCTGGTCAGACTGTCTGGTTGAGGTTCATAGATAATGCAATGGTGTAGTCCGTGCAGCTCCACATACTGGATGGATACTTGTTCCAGGTTTACACATTAGTGCCTGTTGTGGTCTGCACAGCTCCCTGTGTTGGACAGATATCTAGTCCGAGGTTATAGGTCAATGCAGTGCTGTGGTCTGCACAGCTCCCGGTGCTGGACAGATATCTAGTCCGGGGTTATAGATCAATGCACTGCTGTGGTCTGCACAGCTCCCCGTATTCCTGTGTAGCAGCTTTGAAATGCCGCATGTTCCCTTCCATTTCCTGTGTTACAGGTATGAGAGATTAAAAGATCTGCTCCAATCGCTGAGTAACAGCCTCCAATGGCTGAATGGCCTCATTCTGTTCCTGTTTAAAACTCCTGATGGGCTGAATAGGCTGCCTCAGTAACGGTGCACTTGTGAATGGTGCTGAATATTTTGAAACCATCAGTGAATAGCCCACTTCTGACTTTATGATGGAGGGAAGGCCATTCATGCTGCAGCTGCTGCTAGCCCACAGTGCCTCATGGACGGCCATTTTCCATGTGCTCGGTCCTTTAGAAGTATGTCCTACTTCACAGGAGCGAGTGCCACATAACACAGTGAGCAGTACGCCGAGTATGATTTATCTCTCCATCCCGGAGGGTCTCAGCCTCATTTGTGATGAAGGTCTGCTGACGGAAACGGTGGTTTTCCTGCTCCTCGGATGCTGCCTGACCTGCTGTGCTTTTCCAGGAACACACTAATCTTGAGTAAGTCAAATGTGAGGCTGAGACTGTCCCTCCCCAGGACTGTGTGCTGGCTGCTCCTACAGACACTGTAAGGGACAGATCCCTCTGGGACAAGGAGTTTGGTGAGTATGTTTCCCCCAGTCTGGCTGTTGTGTAATGAAGCCTCTCCCTGCTCAGTCAGCGGGAGGCCCGTGGGGACACTCCTGGTGATGGTCATTGAAGTCCACACACAGAGGATGCTCTGTGCCCTTCTCACCCTCAGTGCTTCCTCTGATTTGTTTCCAACATCGAGGGGAACTGAATTATCACCGAGAGAAGGGGTGGGAGGCAGGAGATAACCATCCTCAGGCGATTTCCTTGACCATGATCTGTTACCATGAGATTTCCTGGGTTCTGGAATCAATGTTGGGGAAACGCAGGGTAACTCCTTCCCTGAATATATCACAGGGTATCTCCACCACTGGTGGGTCTGTCCTGCCGGTGAGACAGGATATACCCAGGGATGGTGATGGGGCTTCATGAAACGTTCTGGGTGGCATGGTGGCACAGTGGTTAGCACTGTTGCTTCACAGCACCAGAGAACCAAGTTCAATTCCAGCCTCAGGCGACTGTCTGTGTGGAGTTTGCATGTTCTGCGTGTCTGCGTGGGTTTCCTCCGGGTGCTCCAGTTTCCTCACACAGTCCAAAGATGTGCAGGTTAGGTGAACTGGCCATGCAAAATTACCCGTAGTGTTAGGTGAAGGGGTAAATGTAGGAGAATGAGTCTGGGTGGTTGCTATTCGGCGGGTCGGTGTGGACTTGTTAGGCTGAAGGGCCTGTTTCCACACTGTAAGTAATCTAATCTAATCTAAATTACCCATCAGGCCCGATCCTGTGAGTATGACGGTGTTGGATTGTTTCCTGACTGGGAATGTGGTGCTGGAAAAGCACAGCAGGTCAGGCAGCATCCGAGGAGCAGGGGAATAAACCCTTCACAAGGTGGGGGAAGGGGAAATGAGGAAACTGGAGAAATCTGAATTCATACCTTGTGGTTGGAGGGTTCCCAGGCAGAAGATGAGGCACTCCTCCTCCAGCCGTCGTGTAGTTGTGTTCTGCCGGTGGAAGAGTCTAAGGACCTGCATGTCCTCGGTGGAGTGGGAGGGAGAGTTAAAGTGTTGAGCCACGGGGTGATTGGGTTGGTTGGTTCGGGCGGCCCGGAGGTGTTCTCTGAAGCGTTCCGCAAGTAAGCGGCCTGTCTCACCAATATAGAGGAGGCCACATCGGGTGCAGCGGATGCAATAGATGATGTGTGTGGAGGTACAGGTGAACTTGTGGCCCTCATTTTTTACTCGAAGATTTTAACCCCTCATTTTTTACTCGAAGATTTTATCCCCTCATTTTTTACTGGAAGGGAGCTGGGAATGTGATCGGGAGACGGAAGTGGGGGAGAGGTGATAGGTCAGAGAGGAGGGTGGGGTGGATGGGGGGAAGGTCATGGACAGGTCAAAGTGTTCCCCGGAACGTTCTGTCCCCGACATTCTATAACTGCCATTCCCCGGAACGTTCTGTCCACGACATTCTACAACTGACATTCCCTGGAATGTTCTGTCCCCGACATTCTATAACTGCCATTCCCCGAAACATTCTGTCTCCGACATTCTATAACTGCCATTCCCCAGAACGTTCTGTCACTGACATTCTATAACTGACATTCCCCGGAACGTTCTGTCCCCAACATTCTATAACTGACATTCCCCGGAACGTTCTGTCCCTGACATTGTTTGTGAATGGCCGGACATCAGTGCATTGAACAAACGATAAGATCCCCAGGGAAGAGATCCCGTTCCAGGGAGAAGGAGACAATGTTCCGAAGGCCCCTCAGGCAGTAAAAGGGGTGAATACGTTTTCCCTGCGTTTACACTTCTTCACGACACAGGATTGACCAAAATTTAGACCAAAATACAGAAATTCCCAAACTCCATTTGTCTTCAGGAAACTGGGAGAGAATCCTTCAAGACTGCAACGTTTCCACCCTCCGTATTAGGAACTGGGAAGGAGTGACCTGCGTCTGCTCTCGAGTGATCGAGTGTGTGGGAATGTTCTAGAAACCAATTGTCCTTATGGATGTGTCTCTGTGTGTATGGGGAGGGAGGGTTTCTTGTGGTTTATGTCACATTTTTGTCAGTAATTCCGACCTTCCCATTTGTTATTCCAGCTCCAATTATTTTAATAAATCCCTGAATACAGGGACACATTTCAAAATCTCATTGCGTCCCCGATCAAACGGGTCCCTTTGCGTTCAGGCTGATGGATAATGGGTTTGTTTTCCTTCCTCACAGTTAACGTAGTGACCATCTACGTCCTGCTTTATAAAGATTGTGGATTGTCTCCATGTGTCAGACGTTACCTGGGGGCCATGGCAGCGGCGGATCTCCTGATCATTATCCTCGACCTGATCCTGAGACACATTCCCATTGTTTATGAGGAACAGTTTTATTTCCTGTACTCCGTCCCCGTGTGTAATATCCACGCTGTCCTGCTTTATGCAGCCACTGACTGCTCTGTCTGGTTCACCGTCACTTTCACCTTTGATCGGTTTGTGGCCATTTGTTGCCAGAAGCTGAAAAGTAAATATTGCAGTGAGAAAACGGCGGCTGTGGTTCTGGGAGCAGTGACTGTGCTGAGCTGTTTAAAGAACGTTTTCTGGTATTTTATGCTCAAGGCTCGGTATTGGCTGGGGAAACAGCCCTGATTTTGTGATGTAACAGACGGTGTTGTATCCTCCAGTGTCTGGGTCACAATCGAGTTCCTCCACCACATTCTAACCCCATGTGTCCCATTTCTCCTGATTTTGCTGCTCAATGTTCTCACCGTGAGACACATTTTAGTGACCAGCAGAGCCCGCAGGAGACTCCGCGCTCACACCAATGGGGACGCTCAGTCTGACACTGAAATGAGAAACCGAAAAAAAGCAATCATTTTACTGTTTGTGATCTCGGCCAATTTCATCCTGTTATGGTCAACGTTCATGCTGTATTCTATATGGTTCCGGATGTATTGGTTTGGGTATGTCTCTGTGTATCTCCATCCCTTTGTGCAGGAATTGGGCTTCATGCTGCAGCTCCTCAGTTGCTGCACAAACACCGCAATTTATGCCTTGACCCAGACTAAGTTCAGGCAGCAGCTGAAGAATGTGCTGAAATATCCCTCCACCCAAATCCATCCATCCATCAAATTCCCTCATTAATCACACCATCCGGGATTTTCTCATTTCAGTTCAGTGTTTCAGTGATGGAGCAGCCTGTCGCCATGGTAACAAACTGAGGGGAGCGCTGGTTTGTCCATCCTTATCCCACAGCGGGTTACAGGGAAACATTTCAATGTTTCTCACAACTCAGGGACCAGTGAGAAAAGGCACCATCCCACTGACTGTATCCATCACTTCCATTTGTAACCAATAAAAATGTGGATGAAAGCGTGCCGAGCAGCAGAGGGACCGATGTTGTTGTGTGTCTTTGTGGTGGAGAAGCTGAGCTGGAGAGAGACAGACTCAGCCCCAAGTCCTGGTCCTCAGGGAAGGGGAGGGCACCGCGCCCTGAGCTCAGGAGCTGGGTTTAACTCCCTCTGCCCCCCGACTTGAACCCAGCCTCCCCATTACCTCTCCCCTACTCTTTCTCCTCAATCCTCTCTCGCTCGCTTTCAGCACACACTCTCTTTCTCAAACCTCACCTCATCCCCACCTCTCTCTCTCTCTCTCTCTCTCTCTCACACACACACACACACACACACACACACACACTCAAAACCCGGTTTCGCCACCTGCCTCCACTCTTCCCTCTCCCCCTCTCTCTCTCTCATGCCATCACAGTCTCCCTCCCACAATTCCATCTCTACCCCATTTTCCCCACCGCTCACATCTCACCCCCACCCCTGACACGCAGCCTCACCCCCAAACATTCCCAGTCTCTGGGTCAGATGGAGAGGGAAGGACCAGGGAGACAGAGTATGTCAGAGAGAGAGGGAGGGAGGGACAGGAGGGAGAGAGATTCAGTCAGAGGGAAAGAGAGGGAGGTTGGAACAGAGAGACACCGAGGGAGGTGGAGAGCGAGAAGGGCGACAGACGGAGAGAGAGAGAGAGAGAGAGAAAGAGAGAGAGAGGCGAAAGAGATGGGGTCGAGAGAGAGAAGGAGGGGGATGAGACAGAGGGAGGGGACGAGAGAAAGAGGTAGGGGTACGAGAGAGAGAGGGAGGGGGATGAGAGGGCGCGAGGGAGAGAGAGGGACGGGGGGCGAGAGAGAGGGGGGTCGAGAGAAAAAGGAGGCGAGAGAGAGAAGGAGGGGCGAGACAAAGAGAGGGGGCGAGAGAGAGAGGTAGGTGGACGAGAGAGAGGGGGCACGAAAGAGAGAGAGAAGGGGGCAAGAGAGAGAGGCAGGGGGCGAGAGAGAGGGAGGGGGCGAGAAGGAGAGAGAGAGAGAGGGACGGGGACGAGAGACAGAATGGGAGGGCAGGTGAGATAGAGAAAGGGACGGGGACGAGAGAGAGAGGTTGAGGAAAGGAGAGGGGGGCGAGAGAGAGACAGAGGTGAGCAAAAGAGTGTGGGGGCGAGAGAGAGAGAGAGAGGAGAATGAGACAGAGGGAGGGGGAAGAGAGAGAGAGAGGGAGGTGGTGACAGAGATGGAGGGGGCTAGAGAGAGGAGGGGACGAGAGAGAGGGAGAAAGGGGGTGAGAGAGAGAATGAGGCGGAGAAAGAGAGAGGGGGAGAGAGAGGGATGGGGAGTGAGAGAGAGAGGGAGGGGGTGACAGAGATGGAGGGGGTGAGAAAGAGGAGGTGGACGAGAGAGAGGGAGGAAGGGGTGAGAGAGGGAGAGAGGGGGCGAGAGAGGGAGGGGCGAGGAAAGGAGAGAGGGAGGGGACGAGGAAAGGAGAGAGAAAGGGGGCGAGAGAAATAGAGAGGGGGACGACAGAGTGAGAGGTAGGGGGCTAGAGCCAGAGAGGGTGGGGGCAAGAGAGAGAGGGAGGGGGCGAGAGAGGGAGGAAGGGGGCGAGAGAGAGAGGGTGGGGTGTGAAAGAGAGAGAGAGGGAGGGGTAACGAGAGTGCCGGAGGGCACGAGAGAGAGAGTAAGGGGGATGTGAGAGAGAGGGAGGGGGTGAGAGAGAGGGCTGGGGGCGAGAGAGAGGGGGAGGGGGACGAGAGAGAGAAGGGGTGCGAGAGAGGGAGGGAGGGGCAAGAGAGAGAGAGAAGGGGTGAGAGAGAGAGAGGGAGGGTTCAAGAGAAGAGGGAGAGGATGAGAGAGAGAGGGTGACGGGGGCGAGATTGAGAGAAGGAGGGGGTAAGAGAGAGAGAGAGAGAGGGGTCGAGAGAGAGGGTGGGATGAGAGAGGGAGGGGGCGAGACAGAGAGGGAGGTGGGCGAGAGAGAGGGAGAGGGAGGGGGACGAGAGAGAGAGGGGAGGAGGATGAGAGAGAGAGGGAGGGGGCTGAGAGAGATGGGGTGCGAGAGAAAGAGTGGGGGGTGCAAGAGGGAGGGGCAAGAGAGAGGGGTGATGCGAGGGGGGTGCGAGAGAGAGAGGGGTGAGAGAGAGAGGGGGAACGAGGGGGGCGAGAGAGAGAGGGAGGGGGCGAGAGAGAGAGAGGGCCAGGGGTGAGAGTGAGAGGAAGTGGGTGAGAGAGAGAGGGACGGAGCGAAAGAGACGGCTGGGGTCGAGAGAGAGACAGTCGGGGCAAGAGAGAGGGACGGGGGCGAGAGAGAGAGGGGGCGAGAAAGTGAGGGAAGCGAAAGGGAAAGGGAGGGGGACGAGAGAGGGGCGAGAGACAGAGAGGGAGGGGGTGAGAGAGAGAGGGAGGGGCGAGAGAGCGAGGGAGGTGGCGAGGGAGAGAGGGGGCGAGAGAGAGAGAGGGAGGGGGTGAGAGAGATAGGGGCCGAGAGAGATACGGAGGTGGCGACAGAGTGAGAGGGAGAGGGTCAGAGAGAGAGTGGGAGGGGGCGAGGGAGAGAGTGAGGGGGTTGACAGAGAGAGGGAGGGCTGAGAGAGAGGGGGAGGGGTCAGAGAGAGTGAGAGGGAGGTACAAGAGAGAGAGAGGATGGCGAGAGAGAGAGTGAAGAGGGCAAGAGAAAGAGGGGAGGCGAGAGAGAGGGGGAGTGAGAGAGAGGGAAGGGGACGAGAGTGCAAGTGAGGGGATGAGAGAGAGAGAGGCGGTGAGAGAGAGAGGGAGGGGGCGAGAGAGAGTGAGAAGGAGGAGGGGCAAGATAGAGAGAGGTAGTGAGCGAGAGAGAGGAGGGGTGAGAGAGGGAGAGAGAAGGAGGCAAGAGAGACAGAGAGGGAGGCAGTGAGAGAGAGAGGGAGGGAGCCAGAGAGAGAGAGAGGGAGGGGGCGAAATAGAGAGGTGCGGTGAGAGGGGGAGAGAGGGGGGCAAGAGAGACAGAGAGGGAGGGGTAAGAGAGAGAGGGGGGCGAAAGAGATACGGAGGGGGCGAGAGAGAGAGAGGGAGAGGCCAGAGAGAGAGAGGGAGGGGCGAGGGAGAGAGAGAGAAGGAGGAGGGCGTGAAAGAAACAGTGGGGGTCAAGAGAGAGAGAGGGAAGTGGGGTGAGAGAGAAGGAGGGGCGAGAGAGAGAAGGAAGGGCGAGAGAGAGAGGGAGGGTGGCCGAGAGTAAGAGAGGGAGGGTGCAAGAGAAAGATGGCGGGGGCGGGTGAGAGAGAGACGGTGGGGACGAGTGAGAGATATGGTGGGGAGGAGTGAGGGGGAGGGCGAGAGAAAGATAGTGGGGTGAGAGAAACAGAGGGGTGTGCGAGAAAGAGAGGGAGGGGCGAGAGAGAGAGAGGGATGTGGCGAGAGAGGTGGGGAGAGAGAGAGAGAGGGAGGGAGGGGCGGGAGAGAGAGAGGGGGGGGCGAGAGAGAGAGAGAGGGAGGGGGCGAGAGAGAGGGAGGGCGGGGGCGAGAGAGAGTGGCGAGGGAGCGAGAGAGAGAGGGGGCGAGATTGACATGGAGGGAGCGAGAGAGAGGGAGTGAGAAGGGAGAGGGGGGATGAGAGAGAGAGGGAGGGGTCGAGAGAGAAAGGGAGTGGTGGGAGAGAGAGGGAGGGGGCGACGGAGACTGAGTGGGAGGGGGCGAGAGAGAGAGATGGGGACGAGGGAGACTGAGTGGGAGGGGGCGAGAGAGTGATAGGGAGGGGGCGAGAGAGAAATGGAGGGGGCGAGAGAGAGAGGGATGGTGCGGGCGAGAGAGAGAGTGTGAGAGAGAGCGGGAGGAGGCGAGCGGTAGGGAGGGAGGGGCGAGAGAGAGAGGTCGTGGGGAGAGAGAGGGGCGCAAGAGAGAAAGAGGGCGAGAGAGAGTGGGTGGGGGCAAGAGACTGGGAGGGGGCGAGAGAGCAAGAGAGAGCGAGAGAGAGAGAGAGTGGGAAGGGTGCGAGAGAGAGTGGGAGAGGCGAGAGAGAGTGGGAGGGGTGAGAGAGGGGGATGGCGAGATGGGGGGCAAGAGAGAGAGGGAGGAGGGTGAGAGAGAGAATGTAGGGTCGAGATAGAGGGAGAGATGCGGGCGAGAGAGAGGGAGGGGGCGAGAGAGAGACAGTGAGCGTGGTGAGAGAGAGAGAGGGAGGGGGTAAGAGAGAGAGAGAGAGAGAGAGGCGAGAGAGAGGAAGGTGGGGCGAGAGAGAGGGAGGTGGGTCAAGAGACTGGGCGGGGGTGAGAGAGAAGGGGGTGAGAGAGAGAGGGGAGGGGAGTGAGAGAGAGATGGAGGGGGCGTGAGGGAGAGGGAGGGGAGCGAGAGAGAAAGAGGGAGGGGGCGAGAGAGAGGGAGAGCAGCCGAGAGAGAGAGAGGGAAGGGGCGAGAGAGAGAGGGAGTGGGAGGGGGAGAGAGAGCGAGAGAGAGGGAGCGGGCGAGAGGGAGAGGAATGGGGTGACAGAGGGAGAGGGAATGGGTGAGAGAGAGAGAGAGAGAGGACAGGGGCGAGAGAGAGAGGCAGGGTGCTAGAGAGAGAGACAGTGAGCGGGGTGAGTGAGAGAGAGGGAGGGGGCGAGGGAGAGGGCGGGGGCGAGAGAGAGATGGAGGGGGCGAGAGAGAGTGAGAGGAAGGGGGCATGAGAGATAGGGTGGTGAGAGCAAGGGAGAGGGGCAGGCGAGAGAGAGGGGGAGGGGTAAAAGAGAGAGATGGAGGGAGAAGAGAGAGGGAGGAATTGAGAGATAGAGGAGCGTGAGAGAGAAGGGGGCGAGAGAGAGTAGGTGGATGAGAGAGAGAGGGAGGGGATGATAGAGAGGGAGGGGTGAGAGAGAGAGAGAGAGAGATGGAGCGGGTCGAGAGAGAGGGAGAGGGCAAGAGAGAGAGGGAGGAGCGACGAGAGAGTGGGGAGGGTGTGAGACAAAGACAGGGAGCGGGGCGAGAGAGACATGGAGTGTTGAGAGAGATGGAGGGGGTGAAAGAGAGAGGAAGGGGGTGAGAGAGAGAGGAAGGGGGTCGAGAGAGAGTGGGAGGGGAGCGAGAGAGAGGTAGGGGGCGAAAGAGGCAGGGAGGGTGTTAGAAGAGAGGGGGAGGTGGGCAAGAGAGAGAGCGAGGTGACGAGAGAGAGATGGGGACGAGAGAGAGTGGGAGGGGTGTGAGAGAGAGAAGGAGAGGGCAAGAGACTGGGAGGGGGGCGAGAGAGAGAGTGGGAGGGGGCGAGAGCGAAAATGAGGGGAGCAAGAGAGAGAGAGAGGTGAGGGGGCGAAAGAGAGAGAGGGAGGGATCGAGGGAGAGAGAGAGGGAGGGGCCGAGAAAGGGTGAGAGGGAGGGAGCGAGAGAGTGCAGGAGGGGCGATAGGTGGAGAGGGAGGGGCGAGAGAGAGAGGTCGTGGGGCAAGAGAGGGGTGCCAGAGAGAAAGGGGGGTGAGAGAGAGTGGGAGGGGGGCGAGAGAGCTAGGTAAGGGTGCGAGAGAGAGGGAGAGGCGTGAGAGAGAGTGGGAGGGGGTGAGAGAGATAGGTAAGGGTGCGAGAGAGTGGGAGAGGCGTGAGAGAGAGTGGGAGGGGGCGAGAGAGGGAGGGGGCGAGACAGAGTTGGGGCGAGAGAGAGTGGGAGGAGGGTTTGAGAGAGAGAGAAGGTAGGATCGAGATAGAGGGAGGGATGCGGGCGTGAGAGAAAGAGGGATGCGGCTGAGAGAGAAAGAGGTAGGTGGCGAGACAGAGAGGGAGGGGGCGAGAGAGAGACAGTGAACGTGGTGAGAGAGAGAGAGGGGGGGGCGAGAGAGAGAGAGGGAGGGGACGAGAGAGAGAGAGGGAGGGGGCGAGAGAGAGAGAGGGGGGGGCGAGAGAGAGTGGGAGGGAGGGGGCTAGAGAGAGAGAGAGGTGGGCGCGATAGAGAGAGGGAGGGGTCGAGAGAGAGAGAGAGGGGCGAGAGAGAGGGAGGTGGGCCGAGAGACTGGGCGAGGGGTGAGAGAGAAGAGGGAGCGAGAGAGAGAGGGAGGGGGGGAGAGAGAGAGAGGGAGCGGGCGAGAGGGAAAGAAATGGGGCGAGAGTAAGCGAGGGAGGGGGTGAGAGAAAGAGGGGGTGAGAGAGAAGGAGCGGGCGAGAGGGAGAGGAATGGGGCGAGAGAGAAAGAGGGAATGGGTGAGAGAGAGAGAGACGACAGGAGCGAGAGAGAGAGGGAGGGGGGCGAGAGAGAGAAGGAGGGGGGCGAGAGAGAGGGAGGGGAGAGAGAGAGAGGGAGGGGACGAGAAAGAGGGAGGGCGAGAGAGAGAGGGGGAGGGGGTGAGAGAGAGAGGGAGGCGAGAGAGAGAGAGGGAGGAGGCGAGAGAGAGAGAGGGAGGGGGCGAAAGAGAGACAGTGAGCGGGGTGAGAGAGAGAGAGGGAGGGCGAGAGAGAGAGGGAGGGGGCGAGAGAGAGAGAGAGGGAGGGAGGGAGGGAGGGGGCTAGAGAGAGTGAGAGAGGTGGGCACGATAGAGAGAGGGAGGGGTCGAGAGAGAGAGAGAGAGAGAGAGAGAGAGGGTGGGGCGAGAGAGAGGGAGGTGGGCCGAGAGACTGGGCGAGGGATGAGAGAGAAGAGGGAGCGAGAGAGAGGGGGAGCGGGCGAGAGGGAAAGGAATGGGGCGAGAGTAAGAGAGGGAAGGGGTGAGAGAAAGAGGGGGAGGGGGTGAGAGAGAAGGAGCGGGCGGGAGTGAGAGGAATGGGGTGAGAGAGAGAGAGAATGGGTGAGAGAGAGAGAGAGGACAGGAGCGAGAGAGAGAGGGAGGGGGGGCGAGAGAGAGAAGGAGGGGGCGAGAGAGAGAAGGAGAGAGAGAGGGAGGGGGCGAGAGAGAGAGAGGGAGGGGGCGAGAGAGAGAGAGGGAGGGGGCGAGAGAGAGAGAGGGAGAGGACGAGAGAGAGAGAGGGAGAGGACGAGAGAGAGAGAGGGCGAGAGAGAGGGGGAGCGGGCGAGAGAGAGAGGAAGGGGGTGAGAGAGAGAGGGAGGGGGCGAGAGAGAGAGAGGGAGGGGGCGAGAGAGAGTGGGAGGGGTGCGAGAGAGAGTGGGAGGGGTGCGGGAGAGAGTAGGAGGGGACAAGAGAGATTAGGAGGGGAGCGAGAGAGAGGGAGAGGCGAAAGAGAGAGAGGGAGGGGTCGAGAGAGAGAGGGAGGGAGCGAGAGATACAGGGAGCAGGCGAGTCTGAGCTGGAGGGGAGCGAGAAAGGGGGTGCGAGAGAGAGAGGGAGGGGCGAGAGAGACAGAGAGGGTGGGGGTGACAGAGAGAGGGAGGGGAGGAGAGAGCGAGACGGGGGAGCGAGAAAGAGAGGGAGGAGAGGGGGTGAGAGAGAGGAGGGCGAGTGAGAGGAGGGCGAGGGCGAGGAGGGCAAGGGCGAGGAGGGCAAGGGCGAGGAGGGCGAGTGGGAGGAGGGCGAGTGGGAGGAGGGCGAGTGGGAGGAGGGCGAGTGCGAGAGAGAGCCAGAACGAGAGCAAGAGACACAGAATGATGGACAAAGGGGGAGAGCAAGAGAGAGAGCGAGCGCGTGAGAGAGACAGCGAGAGAACGAGGCAGCGAGAGAGAGGTGCCAGAGAGATGGAGAGAGGGGGCAAGAGAGAGAGAGTGAAACACAGAGAGAGTGAGCGCACGACAGAGAGAGAGAGATGGTCGAGAGAGAGAGGATTGGCAGAGAGAGTGAGGAGGAGTCAGGATAGAGAGAGAGAGGGCTGCAGAGAAAGTGGGGGAGAGTGAGAGTGTGAGAGAGAGGCCCCGCGAGAGAGAGAAAGGAAGCAAGAGTGAAGGGATAGCGAGATGGAGAGACGGGACGAGCGAGAGGTAGAGTAATGAGAGAGAGGCGAAAGAGTAATAGTGGAGGCGAGAGACAGAGGGAAGGCCCAGAGAGGCAGAGACAGAGGGGGTAGAGGGAGGGGGAGAGGGGGGGATAGAGGGAGGGGTGTAGAGGGAGGGGTATAGAGGGCGGGGGTAGAGCGAGGGGGTAGAGCGAGGGGGTAGAGCGAGGGGGGTAAGGGATAGAGGGTGGAGGTTGAGGGAGGGGGAGAATGGGTGCGAGGGATGAATCAGGGTGAGAAAGGGTGGCGTGGGGGGGTTGGGGGGTGAGGGGATAGGGGGTTGGGGCGGGGGTGGGGCGAGACGGGCGCGAGGGGGCAAGAGGGGTCGAGCGGGGGTGAGGGGGATGGGGGTCGAGAGGGGAGCGAGAGGGGGGCGAGTTGGGGTGAGGGAGGGCCAGTGGGGGTCGAGGGGGTCGAGGGGGAGCGGGAGGTGTAGGTGAGCGATTTGATGGCGAGTGTGGTGCGAGTGGGGCGAGGGGGGTGAGTTGAGGGGGCGAGTGGGGGCATGGGGTGGCAGGGAGGTAGAGGGGTGCGAGGGTAGTGAGGGGGGCGAGGTGGGCTAGGGCGGATGAGGTGAGCGAGTGGGGGCGAGGGGGGCGAGTGGGGGGGCGGGTGCGGGCGAGGGGGGTCGAGTGGGGGGCGAGGGGCGCGGAGAGAGGTGGGGTGTTAAGAGGGGTGTGCCGGGGCGCGCTAGAGGGTGGGGGAGGGGGCGGGAGGGGAGGAGAGAAGGGGAGAGAATAGTGGAGAGACAGAAGGAGAGTGCGGGCTGTGTCATTTCATCGTATGTAAAACTCATTAATACCGACGAAGTCCCTCATCCTGAGAATTTCCTTGTCAGGACTCCAGTCACTAATTTGCTGCCAGGTTCTGATAAACAACCAAAAACACAACAGGAGTTGCACTTGCAGATAATAAGGGAGCCACGGTTACATCAACATCAGAGCACGAGGAGGCTATTTAGCTTCTTGAGCCTACTCCACCATTCACCCAAACTATGGTAATCTTCATCATCATGACAAATCCCTGTCTTTGTCCCATAATCCTTCAGCATTTTCATTCCAAATCTACCAACCTCAAATTTGAAATTTGCAAATAATTTCCAATCAATCGCTGTTTGTGGAACTTTATCAAACTTTACCCATTTCTGTGTATAAATGTGTTCCCCGTTATCACACCTCAATGTTGTGACTCTAACACTTTATGTGTTTAATCTTTCTTCTTAAGTTAAGCCTTGGAATCCAAGTCTCACTTCAGTAAATCTACACTGCACTTCCCCTCAGAGGGATACTCTCCTTCAGCCATGGTGCCCAGCCCTGACAGCTTGGTCTAACTAGGTACGGATTTGCTGAAGCATGACTTCTTGGTATCTCGTCTTCTGTCGAGATCAATGTCAACATTCCACCGGCCCCTTGGTCACTTTCCTGAACCTGTTTGAGACATTTTCGTGAACTATACAGCTGGATCAATCCCATGTAGTTTCTTTGGAGTCCACTCTCTCTATTTTCACAATCACAAAATATCCTATTTTGATCCAACCTCTCACTTGCCGACACAAACTCATCTGTCGTTTTTTTTTCATTTACTGAATCTATCAAGATTGCTTTCTAATGCTGTGCTTCCGTCTACCTACACTTGGAATCGCTGTCGTTGAATGTGGCTTTCCTTTCATTCTGAATAGTGAATAATAAGATCTCCAACATCGAAGTGTGCAGGATATCACTAAACATATCCTTTCAATTAGAATACCTCTTACTATCTGCACAAATGTCTCTTGCTCAAATCAAATTCCTCTGCAAAAATATCTTTTGCATCTTATTACCTTCAATGAACAGTAGAAAGGTGTAAATTCAGGGACATTCTTCACAGTCAAATTTGCCTTCTGTTTATCTGATTGGGGGAGCAAGGAATCCCAATAAATATTAATCGTTGTCTTCACTATATGGGAACTCGATCAAAAAGATTAACAATGTCAAGTATTTATTCTCCTTCATGATTTATAAACTCTGGGCACATTGTGACTGAGTGGTACTCGCTTTTTTTAAAAATCAGAAACACAGGCCCTGCCCAACTGTTGGCTCACACTTGTTACACCATATGGTCCTCGTCCTCTCCATCTGAATCTCATGGCAAGGTACCTCGAACATGGAGAGGAGCAACTATTCCAAGCACTGAGATCCCACTAATTGGTAACATCACTCACCCTAATCCATAAGAGAAGCCGACTGGTCCCACACTATGTCCTCATCTGAACCATCCTGCTGGCTGCGTTCCTTCCCCATATGAAAGTGGGGTTGGCTCTCTGGTGGCAGAAGAGAACGGAAGGATTTCTCTTCAATCTCATCTTTAGTCATTGGCTTGTCAAACTTATGGGAGTATCCAGTGGCAACAGAAGCAGAGGCTGTAGAGACAATAAATGATTGACATTGTTCTTTGTTATTTTCCATTGCTAACTGAAAGGTTTAGAACTTGAACTTGAAGTTAAGGGCTGAGCTAGAATCCTTGGATTAACTATCTGCTCAAGGAGCAGAGTGGAGTTACAATTATTGATTCAACATAACTTTGATATTGAATCACACATTGTTTAAGTTTCCTTGTGCACAACCACAGATCCAAGGGAAACACAAGGAACTTGGATTGAATAGGTTAAGCACATGACTGAATAAAGGAATATTGAATTAAAGCAGTGCAAGACATGTGCCTATTTGACCCACCTAACCTTTGGGTAGGGAAGGAGTGCTAACGTAGCAAAAGATTTGATTGATTAAAATCATCAAACTGAAGAGACACTTTTCCCTGCTTATGTCATGTGATCAGTGGAAGGACAAAACACCATTTCTGGTTAAAGAATTCACCTTTCTCACCAGGTAATGAAGGCACACTGTCTCTGCAGATTGAGCCGTTGGCCACTGTTTGAACCACCTCCTCAATAGAGCTATTTCCCTTTTGTGTGACCAGAGGTTCTGCTTTTCTCCAAGAATAGTAAGGGTGAGCTGTCTTGTTTACTGCTGCTGCTGCTGCTCCTATAGAAATGTCACGGAACAACACAGATGCATAGTTTCAGGACACAAAAACAGGTTCTCAGTATCTGTGATTTACACAGGCTTCCTTCTCAACCTAAACCCATCAACATAGTTTTCTTTGATTTCTTGTATTCCAAGCTCCTCCTTGAATTCATCTGTTATTTGCTTGAATTATTCCTGACGAAGTAAGTTCTACATTCAAACCCCTTTTTGGTAAAGACTTTGTCGCCCTCTGCAAATTCCCCATGAGATTTAATAGTGATTACAATTATATCCACAGATCCAGTGGATTCTGTCATTCACAAGCAGAAACATCTTTTCCATGTCTACCCGATCAAACGTGACTGGACCATGTCACTCTTTTCCAATGAGACAAGACTACCCAATCTTACTTGATGAATTCAAATACAGTTTGGATATAAATTCCAGTAACTATTCTTTGTCTTCCCTACTGCCTCTACATCCATATTACAATATGAAGATCGGAACTGTTTGCAGTGCTCCAAGGGTGATCTTTCCATGGTTCTACACATATCGAACAAATTTCCATTCTGTCGTCCCAGAAATAAACCCATGATCTACTTTTCTATTTAACCTCACAAACTGGTGCCATTTGCTGCCAGTGACTCATTGCTATCTCCAGATCCCTCTGCTCTATTTAACGACATTTTTCCAAAGAGGAAGTGGTCTCTTTATTCTTTTAACCACAGTGTACTACCTCACACATGGGTGGAGGTTAATCTTCCACAGCTTTGACTGCAGTATTCCCTTAACCAAATCTTCCCATCAGTAAGTCTTCCTAAAAACAAAACTCCAATATATTAATGCACTTAATCTCGTCAACTATTTCTTATTTGAAATGCACGAACTGTCCATCTCAGTTTTGAACAAACATCCTCTGCCACAGTTATCAAAATGCCACACGCTGAACTACAACCACTAGTTGCATTCATCTTCATTGCAACCTAAGAATGAGAGGTGGTATCATTGAGGGTCTATAACATGGTCAAGGGATTGACCAAGTAGAGGCAGAGAAGATGATTCAATTTACAATGAGTCGTCGTAAGTTTAGAATGAAGGGAAAGTTGAAGGAATTACTTCTCTCAGCGGATGGTGGATCTGGGGAATTCACTATCTCAGAACACTGTGGATTCTGGGACATTAAGTAAATTTAAATAAGAGACACGTAGATATTTAATTATTAATGGGTTGAAGAGTTAAGGAGGGCTGGCAGAAAAGAGGTGTTCAGGCCAAGATGAGATTCACCATGACTGTATCAAATGGCAGAGCAGGTACAAGAGGCTGGATTAATAATCCTGCTCCTAATTATGATGTTCTTATGTTCTTATTTCGAAAGGAGGAAGTAAGAGGAATGGACTAATACAAAGAGTGTAATGGACATGGGATTGGACAGACTATAGTGAGAGGCTGTTTGATTTGGTGAGGTGAGCCACAATATCTCTAGAGTAGTGTCAGCAGACCAACTGGGCACAGCACAGAGAAAAAAAACCATGATATCTCCTTTGCAGCATCTTTCCCCACCTATCTGTTTCTAGCCTCTACCTTATTTCCCCTTCCCTAGCTTTCAGCCTGAAGCTCCTTCACCAAAAACCTTGCAGTCTCTTTCATCAAAGCCACCATCACCGAATCCCCACCATCAACATTCTGGGGGTTTATTATTGACTAGACATTGAAGTGGATTTTCCATATAACTACGGTAAGTAAACCATCTCCCAAATCTCTGAAGCCTGTCCACCATCTACAAGACACAACACAGGAGTGCTATAGGATATTCACTACTTGGCTGTGTTTGGGTGCAGCTCCAAGAACACTCAAGAAGCTTGACAGCATCAAGAAAAAACAGACTGCTTGATTGGCTCCCACATACACTCCCTGCTCCACTGATGCCCAGAGCAGCACTGTATACTATCTACAAGATACATTACATCAATTTATAACGCTTCAATAGCATCTTCCAAACTTATGACCAATACCAACTAAAAGGAAGAGGGAAGCAGATTCATGGGAACATCACCTCCTGCAGGTTTCTCTCCAAACCACTACCATCTGGAGTTGAAAATCTTTCAGCAATCCTGAAGTGTCATTGATCCAAAATTCTGGAATTTCCTCCCAACAGCACTACCAATAGGCCTACAACCCACACGGACTGCAGTGATTCAAGAAGGGAGCACACAACTACCTTCTCAAGGGCATTAGAATGAGGCAATAAATGTTCACACAGCCAGTGACATCCACATTCCATAAATTCATTAATTCCTTAACGCCTCCTCCTTCCTTCCACAACATCCCCACCCATAGACAGCTGCGCTGTGCAAATATAAGGCATTGAGCAGCATGTGGTATCCCACCAGGAGGCCCAAGCTACATTCAAGCCGTGCTCAGACAGAGGTGGTCCTGAACGAACAATAATTCCCAGTGATTCACACACCGTAAGCAACAGTGAAACTATCAGTGCCAACGTTTTCAGAGATTGGTTGGGACACGGGATAAACGGCCAGAGGAAGTGATAGATGCAAGCACAGTCACAGCATTTAAAAGACATTTGGAGAGGTACGTGAGTAGGAAAGATTGAGGAATTTGAGCCAAATGCAGGCAAACTGCACTGGCATAGTTTGGGAAATTTGGTTGACATGGATGAGTTGAACCGAAGGGTTCATTTCCATGTTGTATGACTATGACACTATTCTTTCAGTCACAGTGGCATTTTGCAATTGTCCTAAACTGTGGTGTAATTTAACAAGTTCATGAAAGCTTCTGGCACCAGGGCCACAGTACTCTGTAGGGAAGGTGTTGAGTAGTAACTGCAATTTAGTGGACATTTAATAAACAACATAATGAAGAAGTTTAGAAGGAAATTACTACAGATGGTGGAATCTGTACTGAAAACAGCAAATGCTGGAGCTGACAGCAGCTCAGAAAGCATCCATGGAGACCAAGCAAGCTAACGGTGAGTCTCAATGACTAGATCAGAGCTCTGAGGAAGAGTCATCTGGACTCAAAATGTTAGCTTGCTCAACACTTTAACTCTCCCTCCCACTCCACCGAGGACATGCAGGTCCTTGGACTCCTCCACCGGCAGAACATAACAACACGACGGCTGGAGGAGGAGCGCCTCATCCTCCGCCTGGGAACCCTCCAACCACAAGGTATGAATTCAGATTTCTCCAGTTTCCTCATTTCCCCTCCCCTCACCTTGTCTCAGTCGGTTCCCTCAACTCAGCACCGCCCTCCTAACCTGCAATCCTCTTCCTGACCTCTCCGCCCCCACCCCACTCTGGCCTATCACCCACACCTTGACCTCCTTCCACCTATCCCACCTCCATCGCCCCTCCCCCAAGTCCCTCCTCCCGACCTTTTATCTTAGCCTGCTTGGCTACTCTCTCTCATTCCTGATGAAGGGCTTATGCTCGAAACGTCGAATTCTCTATTACTGAGATGCTGCCTGGCCTGCTGTGCTTTGACCAGCAACACATTTGCAGCTGTGATCTCCAGCATCTGCAGACCTCATTTTTTGCTCTCTCCATCAATTGTAAAAAAAACATTCACGGGATGAGGGTGTCATTGGCTCGGCAGCATTCATTGCTCAATGGGCAGTTAACAATCAAGCACATTGCTGTGAGTCTGGCGTCACATGTAGGACAAACTAGGTAAGGACGGTAGCTTCTTACTTCAAGCACGTTAGTGAACCAGATTGGTTTTCCCTAACCCGACAAAGGATTTATGGTCATGAGATTGTGAATTCCAGATATTCACTGAATTCAAATTCCACCATTTCCTGTGGCATGATTCGCACCTGGTTCTCCAGAATGAAACCTGGATCGTTGGATAAACCGTCTAGCAGTAATACCACTCGCCATCGGCTCCCTCCTGCGATCTTCAGTATTTGGTGTTTTCAGTTCTCAAGAAATATGTTATGTATTAATTTTGAACTCTGTAATAGCATCCACAGTGAACACAAAAAGCCCACCTCCAGTCATGATATTTGAGTCTGGATGACTCAGACAGACTGGCTAATGAAGTGGAGTTATGCATTTTAATATCTGGCAGCTCCTCTGCTGGTTTGGCTGGCATTGGGCTGCTCTCATTCCTTCTGTGATGAAAGAAACAAAGAACTGACAGTCTATACTCCTCACTAAGCCTCTAAATTCAATTTCACCGTAAAGTAATTTATTTCAATTCAAAAATGTTTTAGTGAAAGACATTTAAGCAAGCTCACCACCCCGTGTCTAAGTTCAATGGGAAATGGGATAAATTCTGCAGCGCCTACTGTCCCAGTGGACAAGGCCACTGGATTAAGCCCTTGAACAGCCTATCAGCTGATCTGAGTTTTCAATCTTGTTCTTTGACAGATTGTAACAGGTTTTGCACAAGGGGACATGCAGATAGGACAAACTTCAATGATATTCAACACAAGAAAAGGCAATTTCGTTTAAATGAGGAAGATTAATTGAGATCAGGCCTCAGGTCAGGATACAAACAGTCAAGTTTGGAATTTCCAGAGACCATCAAGACTGTCCATTCAGTTACTGAAGTTTGTCTCATATTGCTTTCCTAATCAACCTATTTCGATGCAGTATGACACCTCTGCAGCTTTTGGGACTAATCCAGGCCTTCTGGCTCAAAGTTGGAGACACTACCACAGCATCACAAGAGCACTTTGTTTTAGGCTGAATAACAAGTGGGTTAATTTGCCCCATTATCTTACTAATCTGGAAGATACTGTGACCATACTAAAGGTGGGAAATAAGCAAGGTATTAATGGGAGCAAAGACGTTATAACAGTCTCTCTGACAAGGGACAAAATATCTTCCATCTGTTTTTTTGTTCATCCTTCGATAGTTTAAAATTTTAAACTTCTGTTCTACCATCATCTTTGCAGTTTTGTACATCTTTTCTTTCAATTTGATGTCACTCATAATTCCCTCAGCGATCACCGCTGTTCATCGTGCGTTTCTTCTACAAATTAATATATATTGTTGAGAATTATAAAACAACTGAATATATTCTTCTGCTTTAACATTCCAACTATATCCCATTCCAGTTTAGCTAACTACTACTTTATACCCCTGTGACTGCTTTTAAGTTTAGATACTAGTTGAAGAACCAAATTCCTCACCCTAAAGCTAAATTCTATCATTCTGCATTTCATCTTACCAAAAGGGTCTTTTACTTTGAGCCCATTAAACAATCATATTATCAGGTCTAAAATCACTGTTCCCTGATTGGTTCCAGAGCATCTGTCCTGTGAAATTGCACCGAGCAGTCTACCTCAAATTGCTTCAGAATGTAACATAAGCTGAGTGCACAATACTATTGTAACTAACAGAGAACCCTCTGAATACCAGGATTCTGTTAGATCCCCAAAATTACTCAGAAGATGGAATCTCTACTTTGTGGAAACAGGCCCATCAGCCCAACAAATCCACACCAACCCTCCAAAGAGTAGCCCAACCAAACCTTTTCCTCAATGTTTAGCCCTGATTAATGCACTGAAACTGTGCATCGCTGGACACTATGGGCAACTTAGCATGACCAATTCACCTAACCTGCAGTTCTTTGGATTGTGGGTTGGCAACACTGGTTCACAGTTGCTTCATGAAGTGTGAATGTTGCTGCCTCTATTAGTCCAACAGCACTGTCACTGACTTAGGAGCTGTTCCACCAGATCGGTTTGTGGCAGTCAGAGATCCTGCTACAACCTGCGCATATGCCAATCCAGTCATCTCAATCAGAAAGAGTGAGTACAGCACAGATTAGAAGACAACTTGAATCACATTGCGCTTTTGAAATCAGAGGCCCCTATTCAACCCATCACAACTGTGACATCTTTTTAAAATAGCTATTTGGCTAGTTCCCTGCTCTCACAGTCATGCAAATAATTTCTTTTTGCAAGTATTCAAATTAATTTTGGAAATTAACAGTGAATCGGCTGCCCCCTCCTTTGCAGATGATCTCAGCTGTTCTTTGAAACAGCAAAACCCAATGAGAACATTAAGGCATCCAAAGCTTTTTAAAAAACAACACGGTCAGTCACTGTAATAAGCTGGGGTTTTGTTTTACATTAATTCTTAGCAAAAGTTAATTTGAGACAAAAAGGAGAACTCGAAGAGGAAGGTGAACCACCCGTGGGTAACAAAGGCAGTCAAGGGCAGTACCCACAAGGAAAAGAATGACATAGCAGCGGATGACTAAAAAGGGAGAAAACTGATCATGTAATTAAATTGACAAGAAACAAAAATGAATAGCAAGAGTTGTACAGGTACATAAACATTGAGTATCTTAAGTCAGCATCGAACCCTTGGAGGGTCTGACTGTGGAATTGATAATGAGTACAAAGAAATAGCAGATAATGTAAACCTATATTTTACATTGATCTTCATGAAGACGATAGCGGTATCATCCTAAAGGTAACAAATAAGCAAGTTAATCATGGATAGAAAAATGTTTTAACAGTTTTTGTCACAAGGGACAAAGTATTGACCAACTAATAGGACTAAAGGTAGACAGGACCTAATGGCTTGGATCAAACATTTTTCAGGCAACTGACTGCAGAGATAGTCAAGGCATCGATTGGTCTATTCCAGAATCAGGGGATACAGGAAGCAGCCAGTGGATTGATGCACCTGTTCAAGAAGGGAAGGGAGACAGAAATCAGGAACTATAGATTAGTTAGTTTAATATCTGTTTTAGCAGAGTCGAATATTAAAGTAATAAATAGCAGGACATTTAGAAACGCTTATCATTAAACATGGTAGACTGGGTTTTGTTAAAGAGACACGATGACAAATTTGCGACAATTCATTGAGTAGATAACAAGCAGGGCTGATAAAGGGCAATCCAATGATGTTCGGTATTTGGATTTTAAAAATGCAAATGATAAGGTATTACAGAAAAGTTAATTGTATAATACAGGAGCTCACTCTGTCAGGGGTAATGCATTCGCATGGAGTGAGGATTGGTTAACCACACTGGCTGTTGCTGAGACCTCACTTGGAGTACTATATACAATATACTTTCATATTTAATAAGGGATAAACCAGTATTGGAGACCATTCAAAAAATAATTCAGCTAGCTGTTTCGAGACGAAAAGGTTGACCTATCAAGAATAGCTAAACAGGTAAGGTCATTATTTAATAGAATCTCGACGAACAGATTACATACAGTGTGGAAACCGACCGACCCGCCGAAGCACAACCCACTCCCACACATATATCCCTTCACCTAACACTACATGCAATTTAGCATTGCCAATTCACCTAACCTGAGAATATTTTTGGAATGTGGGAGGATACCCCAGCACCCGGAGGAAACCCACACAGGCAACGTGTTGTTCTACAAACTCCACACAGAGAGTCACCTGAGGCAGGAATTGAACCCAGGTCTCCGGCACTGTGAGACATCAGTGCTCACCACTGTGCCACCCACATAATATAGAGGGTGATCTTATGAAAACAAGATTCTGAGGAGCTTGACAGGCTAGGTGTTGACTAGATCTTCTAGCAGCAGTGAAGTCTCAAACTAGGGAAAATTACATAAGTGAACATTCATTTTGTAAAAAATGTAAAGAATTCTTTTCTTTCAGTGAATGGCTAGAATTTCCTTGCCCAAACAATTGTGAAAGTAAAATGTGGTAGGGGAATGGGTCTGGTTGGGTTACTTTTTGGAGGGTTAGTGTGGCTTGTTAGGCCAAAGGGCCTGTTTCCACACAGTAGGGAATTTATGATTCTATCTCAAATTATTCTAAAAGAGGGCAGATAGATTTTTGAAATACTGAGCAGTTGAGGGCTATGTGGATCAAGCATAAAAGAGGTGTTGAGGCCTGGGATGGCCCAACGATGATCTGATAGAATGGGGGAACAAGCTGAAGGGGATGTCACAAATTTGAAACTCCCAGTCCCGTGTTTGCAGTCAGCGGGGAATTGCCTCAGCGCGGCGTGAGCGCCACCATCTTTATTTGGGACAACGATTCACTGGACACGTGCACGGCCGCCATCTTTGTAGGGGGCAAGATGCAGCCAGGCGCATGTGCAGCCTTTCTCTGGTACAGAGTCATTGGGCAGGATTTACACAGAGCACATTCAAACCCAAAAAAAAGAATGATTATTTCTGGATTTGTTTCGTAGTTCACTTGAATTGCTTGGTATCGTAAATGAGTTTGCAGGTCATACAAAATTGGAGGTATTGTGGACAGCAAAGAAGGTTAACTCCGCGTGAAATAGGATATTGATGAGATGGGGTTTAATTTAGATAAATGTGAGGTGCTGCCTTTTGGAAAAGCAAATCAGGGCAGGACTTATACACTGAATGGCAAGGCCCTGGAGAGTCTTGCCGAACAAAGAGAACTTGGACTTCCAAGTTCATAGTTTCTTGCACGTCAAGTTGCAGGGAGATAGAGTGGTGAACAAGGTGTTCAGAACATTTTCCTTTATTGATTAGAGCATCAAATACAGGATGTGGGATGTCATGTTGCTGTACAGGACATTCGTTAGGCCACTTTTGGAATATTGTGTGCAATTCTGGCCTGCCGCCGATCAGAAGGGTGCTGTGAAACTTGAAAGGGTTCAGTAAAGATTTACAAGGATGTTGCTGCGGTTGGAGTATTTGAGCTGTAGGGTGAGGAATAAAAAGCTAGGGCTGTTTTCCCTAGAGTGCCATTTTGAGCAGTGATGTTATGGAGGTTTATAAAATCATAAGGGGCATGGACAGGGTAAATGGACAAGATATTTTCCCTGGAGTGCTGTGTCCAGAAGTAGAGGGCATTACTTTAGGGTGAACGGTTAAAAGTTTCAAAGGGACCTAAAGGGCAACTCTTTCATGCAGTGGGTGGAATGAGCTGCCAGAGGAAGGGGTGGAGGCTGGTACAATTAAAATATGTTAAAGGCATCTAAATAGACATATGATATGATTAGGAAGCGTTTACAGGGATATGGGCCAAATGCTGGCAAATGAGAATAGGTTAGGTCAGAATATTTGGTTGGCATGGATGAGCTGGTCCGAAGGGTCTGTGTCGATGCTCTACACCTCTATGACTGTGGGATCATGACAGCTTTCGGGTGGCATGGTGGCTTAGTGCTTAGCCGTGCTGCCTCACCGCACTCGGGTCCCGGGTTCATTTCCAGCTTCTAGCGACTGTCTGTATAGAGTTTGCACGGTCTCTGCGTGGGTTTTCTCCGGGTGATCCGTTTTATTCCCACTGTCCAAAGATGTGTAGGTCTGGTGAATTGGTCATGCAAAATTGCCCATAGTGTTAGGTGCATTAGTCAGAGCGAAGTGGGTCTGGGTGGGTTACTCTTCAGAGGGTCCGTATGGACTGGTTGGGCCGAAGGGCCTGTTTCCACACTGAAGGGAATCTAATCTAATCTCATACTGCTGGGATTCACCTCTGGGCTCCCTCATGACTACTTTGTCAATATCTAACTTCCTCAGTCTCGAACAATGGGTGTACTTTTGATCTGTTTTGTACTTTACTATGACTTTTATAGATCCTTTGTAAATGAGCTTTTCACTGCGGCCTGACCATGTGCTGCTCTATTATAAGATTTTTTTTTCTAGAATATCATCTTTGACAGTCAAGAATTCTTTTTTCCAAAAAGTGAGTGTATTTTCCAGCACCACTCGAATTGAGACTCTGATCTCCAGCATCTGCAATTCTCACTTTTGCCACATACAATCAACAAAAAATTTTCTAGCTGCTGGTGCTCAGGGCCCAGTGCACTCACCCCTGAACCTATCGGTGAGGTATTTACACATTTATACATTCTCTAACAACACTGAGTCCTAGCTGGCATAAACTGGTAAATTGACTATCTGCACTCAGATTCCCTGTTGATACAATCCTCTGAGTGATAGTCTGCAGAGAACAACAGAATCCATGAATTCCCATTGCATTGGTCAGGGTCAATGATAAAAGTTTCATTCGTTCAAAAATGACAACTCCTCAATTCCTGCAATTCACAAAACTGCCATTTAAAAATATTAAAATAAAGAACATTCTAAATGAAGGCTTTGATGAGGTGAGTTGTGGTCAGTTTAGATCTGGATGTTACCAGATGCAAGAAGAGTGCTTTCTACCAGAGCATCACCAGGTCAGTGTCAGCCACACAGATAGACTGGGCAAATAGATGCACATCTGAATGCACATCTCCCAGCCTGGGAATATGAAGCGGTGTTCACCCATTTCAGTAAAGATCTCCAGAAACAAGACATCAGAGCCAGAAGACCGGAGGTTGCCTTTCGTGTTGCTACTAATTAAGGAAAGCAGTAAGGAAAAGCCAGGGAACTATCGACCAGTGAACTTGACATCAGTGGGCACGTTGTTGGAGGGATTCATGAGGGACAGGATGTACATGCATGAGTCAGGGTCAAGGAAATGCAAGGACTGATTAGGGATAGTGAACATTGCTTTGAGAGTGGGAAATCATGTCTCACACACTTGATGAGTTTTTTGAAGAAGTAACATAGAGGATATATTAGGAGTGCGGTAGATGTGATTTATGTGGACTTCAGTTTGGCGTTCAACAAGGTTCCCCATGGGAGACTGGATAGCAAGGTTAGATCTCACGGAATACAGGGAGAATTAGCCAATTGGTACAGAACTGTCTCAAAGATAGAAGACAAAGTGTGGTGGTGGAGGGTTTGTTTTCAAACTGGAGGCCTGTGGTCAGTGCTGAGTCCAATATTTTGCATTATTTACATAAATGATTTGGATTTGAGCATAAGAGGTATAGTCAGTAAGTTTGCAGACGACACGGTGGCACGGTGGCACAGTGGTAGCACTGCTGCCTCACAGCGCCTGTAGACCCGGGTTCAATCCCGACTCAGGCGACTGACTGTGTGGAGTTTGCACGTTCTCCCCGTGTCTGCGTGGGTTTCCTCCGGGTGCTCCGGTTTCCTCCACAGTCCAAAGATGTGCGGGTCAGGTGAATTGGCCGAGCTAAATTGTCCGTAGTGTTAGGTAAGGGGTAAATGTAGGGGTATGGGTGGGTTGCGCTTGGGTCGGTGTGGACTTGTTGCCTGTTTCCACACTGTAAGTCTAATCTAAAAAAACAAACTTGGAGGTGTAGTGGCCAGCGAAAGAAGTTACTTCCAATTACAATGGAATCTTGATCAGATGTGCCAATGGGCTGAGAAGTAGCAGATGGAGATTAATTCAGATGTATGCGAGATGCTGCATTTTGCGAAAGCAAATCTTTGCTGGACTTATACACTTAATAGTAAAGTCTGACAGAGTGTTGCTGAACATAGAGATATTGGAGTGCAGGTTCGTAGCTCCTTGAAAGCAGAGTCGCAGGTCGGTAGGATAGTGAAGGAGGCATTTGGTATGCTTTCTTTTATTGGTCAGAGTATTGAGTACAGGAGTTGGGAGGTCATGTTGCGGCTGTACAGGACATTGATTAGGTTACTTTTGGAATATTGTATGCAATTCTGGTCACCTTCCGATCGAAAGCATGTTGTGAAACTTGAAAGGGTTCAGACGAGATTTACAAGGACGTTGCCAGGATTGGAGGGTTTGAGCTAAAGAGAGAGGTAGAATAGATTGGGTCTGTTTTCCCTGGAGCATCGAAGGCTGAGGGATGACCTTATAGAGGTTTATAAAATCATTAGGGGCGACCTTACAGAGGGTTATAAAATTATGAGGCGCATGGAGAGGCTAAAGAGACAAAGTCTTCACCCTCGGGTGTGGGAGTCCAGAACTGGAGAGCATAGGTTTATGGTTAGAGGGCAAGTTGTAAAAGAGACTTAAGGGGCATTTTGTTTTCATGCAAAGGGTGGTACTTGTATGGAATGAGCTGCCAGAGGAAGTGGTGAAGGCTGATACAAAGACATCTGGATGGGTATATGAATGGGAAGGGTTTGCAAGAATATGGGTCAGACACTGGTAGGTGGGACAAGATTGGGTTGGGATATCTGGTCGGCATGGACGTGTTGGACCGAAGGGTCTGTTTCCGTGCTGTACATCTCTTTGACTCTAACAACGGCTGAATGGTTCAATCAAAAATGATCTGTGGTTCAAATCATAACATCCTTCATGTCCCACAACCCGTTCTTGGTCCCATCCTGCAGGCTCTATGAGTCCCGCTCCCTCTAACCGCCTGCAGGTCCCACTTCCCTTCCTACATTAGTACCATCCTCCAGGTTCTGCAGCCCTTCCTACCTCTGTAACATGGCCCAGTCTCTACAACTCTTCCCGTCTCTGCAATGTTCCCCATAATGGCAGTGGAGGCCGGTAGCATTTACAAGAGTTATGGAGGGATATCGGGACTGGAGGATTTTGCAGGCATTAGGAATAGAGGGACTTGAGGAGGTTTCACAGTTTATGAGCGTTGAAGGGACTGTGGGAAGTTACAAAGATTGGGATGGTTTCAGATTAGAGGATTCTGCAGAAAAGCTTTAAATCGTTGAAGGCAGGATTCCGAGTAGTGTACACAAACAGAGGGATCCTGCGTCCCTGAAGTTACCATCCAATTTGAGAAGGTATTAAGAAGGCGTATGGTGTGTTGGCTTTCATTAGCAGATATGGCTAAGACATTGAACAAATTTTTCACTCCAGAACCTCCTGTGGACAAAGACTGGGGAACTCAGGGAACAGGAGTATTACGTTGGACCACAATTGGAGTATTCTGCAATTCCAGTCTCCCTGCCATAGGAAGGAGGTTGTGAAACTTGAAAGGGCTCAGAAAAGGTTTACAAGATGTTGCCAGGGTTGATGCTGAATAAGCTGAGGCTATTTTCCCTGGAGCATCAGAGACCTTAAAGAGGTTTATAGAAACATGAGGGGCATGGATTGGGTAAACATTCAATGTCTTTTCCCTGAGGTTGGGAAGTCCAAACCTAGAGGGCATAGTTTTAAGGTTTGAGGGGAAAGGTTTAAAAAGGGACCGAAGGGTCAGCCTTTTCATTCACATTGTGATGTGTGCATGGAATGACCTGAGAGAGAAAGAAACGGACCCTGATACAATTACAACATTTAAAAGTATCTGGATGGGTATATGAGTAAGGGTTCAGAGGTACATGGGCCAAATGCTGGTAAATAAAATGAATTTACTTAAATTATCTGGTCAGCGTGGATGAGTTGGACCGAAGGGTCTGTTTCCATGATATCTCTATGACTTGAAAAGAGTGCATGTTATAGAAGAGGTAGTGCTGGTAGTTTTAAACAAGAAGGTATGGAAAGCCCCAGGACCTGATTAAGTGTATCACAGGACATTGTGGGATGCTAGGGAAGAAATCGAGGAGCTACTGGCAAGGGTATTTGTACCATTGACAGTCAGGTGTGATGGGCTGGAAGGCTGGAGGGTGGCATAGTGGGCAGGGAAGGGGGGATTTCTAATGTTACAAAGAGATCTTGATGAAATGGATGAATGGGCTGAAAAACTGCAGATGTAATTCAGCCTGAATAAATGTGAGGTAATGCATTTGGTAAAACAAACAAGGGTAGAGCTTATACAATTCATGATCGTGTCTTGATTAGTGTTCTAGAGCAGAGCGACCTCCGGGTTCAGGTACATAATTCTTGAAGTTTACATCACAGGATGGACAAGACTGTTGTTCAGTCCATTGAATGTAGGATTTGGGACATCGTTATGATATTGGTGAGGACTCTTCTGCAATACTCTGTCCAGTTCTTGTCGCTCAGTTATAGGGAGATTATTATTAACCTGAAGGGTGTTCAGAAGAGATTTATCAGGACATTGCTGGGTATGAAATGCTTGAGTTCTGAAAAGTGGCTGGATACGCAGAGTTTATTTTTCACTGGAGCCTGGAGATTGAGAGGTGAACTTATAGAAGTTTAAGAAAAAAAGTTGGGATATAGATAGAGTTAATGGTCATTGTCTTTTCCTTAGGATGAGGGAGTCTCAAGGGGAGGGCCACATTTTTCAGGTAAGAAGAGAGAGATGTTAAAAAAAATATAATGGGCAAATTGTTACACAGAGGGTAGTTTGGGTATGGAATGAACTTCTTGAGGTGGATGTCGGTACAATTACAACGTTAAAAGACATTTAGTTAAGTACATGTATAGGAAAAGGTTGGAGGGATATGGGCCAGAAACAGGCAGCTGGGGTGAGTTTAGTTGGAGATTATGGTTGGTGTCAACTGAAGGGTCAGTTTCCATGCTGTACAGCTCTGACAACAATATGGTTTTGTTCCATTATTTAAGAAAGACTGCGATGGAAGGCCAGGGAATTAAAGACCAATTAGCCCAATGTCAGTGGTGGGTAAGTTGTTGAAATGATTCTGTCGGACAGGAGTTACATGCATTTGGAAAGGCAGGGATTGATGGCAGATAGTCCGCATGGCTTTGTGTGTACAAAGTCAGGTCTCACTAACGGGATTGTTTTTGTTGAAGTGGTGACCGTATATTGTCTACACTAACGTCAGCAGGACCTTTGACAGGATTTAACATGATATACAGGTTCGTAAGATTAGATCACGTGATCAGGGACAGCTAGCCAACTAGATACAAAATTAGTTTGACAGTAGGAGACAGAGGGTGGTGGGAGAGGGTTGTTGTTCAGACTGGAGGCCTGTGACCAGAGGTGTGCTACAAGGATTGATGCTGGGTCCACTGATGTACATCATTGACAAACGATTTGCTTGAGAACATCGGAGTCATTGTTAGTAATTTTGTGGATGATCAAGTTAATGGCATAGTGGGCAGTGAATACGGTTATCAAGGGGATCTCGACCAACTGGACCAGTGGACCAAGGCATGAAAGATGGATTTTAATTCAGGTACTGAGTTTTGGACTAACACAGTTAATGGTACAGCCCTGGATCGTGTTGTCGAACAGAGAGAGACCAAGGGGTGCAGTTACATTGTTGTTTGGAAGTGGCATCACAGGTGGACATGGTGGGGAAAGCGGCCTTTGGCACACTTGCCGTCATTGGCCAGCACTTTGATACATGAGTTGGAGATATCTGTAACATTGTCTTCAATCTTTCCCTTTTACAGAGGAGGCTTATAAGGAGTGACTCGTAAAAGTTTTTAAAACCATGCAGGGAGTAAGGATGGTGAATAGCCAAGGGTAAGTGAGTCCAAAACTAGAGGGTATAAACGTGAGGTGAGAGAGCAAGGATTTAAAGGGGAGGTGAGGGGTAACATTACCCACAGAGGATGGTGCATTGACAGAACGAATTACCAGGGCCACATGGGAGAAACAAGAACAATTGCAACATGGAAATGAAATTTAGGCAGGTACATGGAGAGGAGAAGGTCTGAAGGGATATGGGCCAAACACAGGCAAATGTGACTCGTTCAGTTTTGGAAAAATGGTCAGCATTGATGACTTGGACTGAAGGTCCTGTTTTCATGCAGCATGGCCCTGTACCCAGTTAAAGAGGAGGAGAATACTGAGATAAGACATGTTGTAGACACTGAAGCAAGCTATAGCCATAGGGATGGTCGTCTGGAATGCGGTACGTTTCAAATATGTGGAGGGCCTATATGGAAAGAAGGAGGTTACAGAGATAGGAACTGTTATAGGAGTTAAAAATTTTTGAAGACACTGATCCACAAGACATACCATAGGTACAGTGTTGGAGAGGGAACACAGAACAGAAAGATCCCAGGCAGCATTCCCACCCTCTTGTGGGAGGCCTGCTTTCCCTCTGTTGTACCGATGCTCACTAAGACAGCTCAGGCCTGTATTCATAACTGTGAACTCTCTATGCTGTCTCAGTACAATGCACGTTAAGGTAGACGTGGAGATTGAGCTGGTGTGTCTGTACTGTGCTCGCCCTCTAGTACCTGTGTCATATCCTGTTAGCTGATGTTTGGAGCCCTCCCATTGCTCCCTGCTCTGTGCACTGTGAGTGATCTTACCTCACTGCAGGATTTATTGAAGGCTCCAGATCTCCCTGCCCTGTGTCTCTGTGGCTGACCAACCATCTTCAATGTGGTGATGGACGAGACACACCGCAGTTGGGAAGTCTATTGAATTAAGACCTCCCTGAGTACCTACAGGAGACAGACAAATAGACAGAACGGAAAATTACACTGATGTAGTGAATGTTACACATGTAGAATGGCACTGAGTCCCACAGGGATCTGGAAAATCCCAGTCTCCACCCCTGGCCTGTGCTGTTGCATCTCTCTGAAGTGAACAATTCTGTTGGCTCAGGATGTGGAGTAGCTGCAAGAGTGAGAGGCGCTGGCAGGGGCAGCAATTAGACCCACACAGTGAGGGATACCACATGGAGAGATACTGAGTGATATCACCCGAGTGCAGGAAGGTGTCAGCATCAAACAATTGTGACAAAAGAATAGGTATAGCTTCATGATGCACTGCTATAACTGGTCAGGAGTGAGCAACCTGTGAGCACGCGAAGTGATGGCCGAGTGGTATTATTGCTAGAGCATGTATCCAAAACTCAGCTAATGTTCGGGGGAAGAAGGTTTAAATCCCACAGTCTGAAATGGCGAAAATTGAAATCAATAAATTCAAATATTATAATTAACAATCCATAAATAAATATGAAACCATTGCTGATGTAGAAACAACCCAAGCACTTGTCCTTTCGAGAAGGACATCTGCCCATCCTCACCTGGTCTGCATGACATCCCCACAGCAAAGTGTTTTCCAAATCCAAATAGAAAACGTGATGCTTCGGAACAGCAGGGGGATGTGGCTGGAGACAAGCAGAAAGGAACAGGGTGAGATAAGGTTTAACTAAAACTCTACATTAGCGAATTAGTTTCTGATAGGAAATTGTGGGAAAGAGTACAGAATTGTTTCCGCACAGACAAAGTCTCTTCAATAAGGTAACTGGATTTGTGACACAGATGAAAGAGATTTAGACATCGGAGAGACATGGTTTACAGGGTGAACAAAATGTGGAACATAAATATTCAATGGTTCACAATCTTGTGGAAACTCAGGCAAAATGGGTAACTCTAACAATAATGGGTATCAAAGGCATTAGAGAGAAAGCGGGGGAGAGGGGGTTCCTTAATATGAACAGGCAAACAATGGTCACAAATTATCCTTAGCAGATAATGTTCAGGATAAGACACAAAGGTATTTAATAAGTACAGGTAGAGTAAGAGGATCCCCAACTAAGCAGTGGGGCCTGTTAGAAACCAAGGGGACAAACAGTGCATAGAGCCAGAGAAAATAGGTGAGGTCTTCAATGAATACTTCCCATCTGTATTCACACAGGAGAAAGACATTGCAGCCGGGGATTTCAGTTGGGATTGTGAGGTTCTGGAACATGTTAAGGTCAATGAGAAGGAGGCATTAAATGTATTCACAGGGAAAAAGGTGGAGAAATTCCCAGTAACAATAAAGTATATCCCAGGCTGTAATGGGAGCTAAGGGAGCAGATTACTGGGGCCCTGGTGGATATATTTAATACTTTGCTGGCCACAGGTGAAGTGCCGAATGACTGGAGGATCGCTAATGTGGTTCCTTTGTTCAAGAGCAGCAGGGATAGGCCCGGTAATTACAGAGCAGATAGTCTGACAGCAGGGGGAGGGAAATTATTGGAAACAATTCTGAGGGACGCGATGAATCAACATTCCAAAGGACAGGAATACATTAGGGATTATCTGTATGGATTTGGTAGAGGATTGTCCTCTGATATTGATGAGGGCAGTGCAGATGATGTGGTTTACATGGGGTTTATTAAGGTCTTTGACAAGGTCCCACATGGAAGGCTGGTCCAAAAGGGAAGAGCCCATAGGATCCAAGGCAAGTTGGCAAATTGGATCCACAATTGGTGTAGGGTGTCTTTCACGATTGGAAGCCTTTGCCCGGCGGGTGTACCACAGGGATCTGTGCAGGAACTGTTGCTGTTTATTATGTACATTAATATCTCGGATGTGAAAGGAGAAGGAATCATTAGTAGGTTTGCAAATGACATGAAAGGTGAGGGTGTTATCCACAGTGAGGAGATGGTCTCAGGCTGTAGTCTGATATCGATCAGATGATAAACTGAGCAGAGTAATGGCAGATGGAGTTTACTTCTGATCACTGTTGGAAGTTTAATAAGTGAACGATATCCATCATGAATACATGGATCTTGGTGGACAAGTCCCTGGATGTCTGAATGTCTGAAGGTGTCAGCACAAGTAGACAGGGTGGTGAAAACACCTGAACTGGGAGTAGGAGGGGGACCCATATCCTGGTGGGGAGAGTTGCTGGAGCTGCTCGAGAAGATTTAAACTCATCTGGCAGGGGTGTGGGACCCATAACAGTCGTAAGGCCAGAAAGAAATTTGAGGCTGGTACAGTGTTCAAGAGAGCAATATAAATAGACAAGGCAGGCAAGAACATAGCAGGCAATGAGGGAAAACTGGTGGATTAACTGCATTTATTTCAATGCAAGGGCCGGACAGATAAGGCAGATGAACCCAGAGCATGGATGGGAACATGGGACTGGGATGTTGTAGATATTACAGAAACACAGCTGAGGGAGTGACAGGACCAGCAGCTCAGTGTTCCAGGGGACAGATGCTACAGGAAGGATAGACAGGAGGCAAAACAGGAGGGGGGCTGGTGGTTTTGATTGGGGGGAAAACTCCCAGCAGTACCTAGAGGGAGTATTCATGCAGGATCGCCCAGTTAAGCGATATTGGTGGAACTGAGAAATAGAAATTGGTCATCAGTTTGCTACGATTGTACTACAGCAATAGGCAATGGGAGATGGAGGAGCAAATATGTCAGGAGATCTCAGATATCTGTTAGAATAGTAGAGTTGTAAGGATAGGGGATCTTAACCTTTCCAAACGTGGACTGGGACTGTTACAGAGTTAAGCATTTGGATGGAAGGAATTTGTTAAGTGTGTTCCAAAAACTCCCGTCATTATGTAAATGGTCCAACTGGAGAATGGGGCTAAACCTGATCTCCCCTTGGGAAACAAGGTCGGGAACGGGACTGAGAAGTTCTTGGGGGAGCACTTTGGAAAGTCACCACAATTGTATTAGTTTGAAAGTAGCGATGGAAAAGGACAGGCCTGGTCCACAAGTTCAAGTTATACAATGGAGCAAGATAGGATTAGACAGGAATTTTTAAAGTAGATGTGGGGAGGCTATTTGCAGGTAAAGGGAAGTCTGGCAAGTATGAATATCTTAAAACCGAGATAAAAGGAGCGTTCAGTGCCACCATGTTCCTGTTAGTGTGCATCTCAATGCTGACAGAATTAGGAAACATTGGCTGAGTTTCGAGGCTCTGGTCAAGAAAAAAGAGGGCACATGTCAGATATAACTGGCTGACTCAAGGGAATCCCTTCAGAGCATCGGGGCTGTAGCAGTACACTTTAGATGGAAATCAAGAATGCAAAAAGGGGACATGAGATAGCTTTGGCAGAGAAAGTTAAGGAGAATTGAAAGAGATTCTACAAGTGTATTAAGAACAAAAGAAGAGCAAGGGACAAAACCAGTATCCTTAATGATTAATGAAGCCAACGATGTGTGGAATTATAAGATTCTAAATAAATATTTCACTTTGGAACTTACTGTGGATAAATACTGGGAAGCTCAGGGAACTAAACAGTGTTTGGCCAGATTACTATTGAAATACTGTGTGATATTCTGGTCTCAATGCCACAGGAAGAATGTTGTGGAACATGAAAGGGTTCAGAAAAAATGTTGCCAGAGTGGATAGGTTTGCGCTACAGGGAAATGCTGAATAAGCTGGGGCTGAATTCACTTGAATATGGGAAGCTGAGAAATTAACTGATAAAGGTGTTTAAAACCATGATCATAATCGATAAGGTCTCTTCCCCAGGCTGGGGGCTTCCCAACCGACAGGCCATAGCTTTAAAATGCGAGAGGAACATTTTAAAGGGAGCTAAAGGACAATTGGTTCCTGCAGAGTGTATGGAATAAGCTGCCCGAGGAAATAGTGGAGGATGATAGAAATACATTTAAAAGGCATGTGGATGGGTGTATGAATAGGAAGGGTTTTAGAGGGATATTGGCAAAATTCTGGCAAATGTGACTAGATATGTCATGTAGGAGTTGGTCCGAAGGATCTGTTTTCGTGCTGTACATCTCTATGACTCAATGTCTTGAAATGATTCCACATTATAGAAGAGGAGGTGTTGGAGGTTTTAAAACACAAAGTAATAAATCCCAAGGACCTGATCAAATGTACCTCAGGACATTGTGGGAAGCTGGTGAAGACATTGTAGGGCCTCTAGCAGAGATATTTGTACCATAGAGAGCTATGTGTGACAGGCTGATAGACCGGAGGGTGGCATTGTGGACAGTGAAGAAGGTTTTCTAAGATTACAAAGGGATCCTGATGAAATGTGTGAATGGCTGAAAAACTGTCGATGGAGTTCAATCTGAATAAATGTGAGGGAATGCATTTGGTACAACAAACACGGGCAGGA